>NC_134828.1:10776376-10825523 GCF_004210375.1 Tachypleus tridentatus
AAAAGTAAGACTAGAGGGAAGTTAGCTAGTCATCACCACCCACCAACAACTTAGGCTACTTCTTTACCAACGAATAATGAGATTGACCGTCACATTATAACGTCCTCACGGCTGTTTGGTGTGGCGGGAATTCGAACGCGCGACCCTCAGATTACGAGTTGAGTGCCTTAACCACCCGGCAATGCCGGGCCTCACAAGGCTTTATCTGATAGAAACATTACTCATTTTGCAATCCTCAAATATTCATTCATAAATGTTTAACATTCCACACATCAATTTGTTAGCTAGAAGAAAATGAATGTGACAGTAAAAATACAAGTTGTACATTCTGCTTAGGACACTGTTTTCGTGTTGACTTATACATATATATATATAAAGTGTTCAAAAGTTCAATTGTTTGTTTTAATCAAGCTGATTGGTCAGATAATAAAGTGCTGCGGGTTACCAATGAAGATAAAAAACATCAGCTATTAGTTCGACTTCAGTTAGAAACCAAGTTTTGTAAAACCACAAACCGCCTCTAAAAAACGAATTTTTGATACGAGAAGAGCCGAAAAATAACTTGTTGTTCCACGTGTTAGATCTTATCAAACGTGTGTCATGCAATTCCTCTGATGTTTCTTCCTAGAATCTTGAACTTTAGGAGCTTGCTTGAAGGATAACATATGGCACATTATGGCTGAAGGCGGAACAGATTACGCATGCTCTGTAAGTCCTCCTAAGCTATTTTGATGGAAAGTGTAGAAAACTCTTCCCCCCCTCTTGTCGCATAACGCTGAGCTCAAGAGCTCATAATACTAAAATATGGGGAAGACCAGGAGGGGGAATACCTGCGGAGGGTCAGTTGCACATAACCGTAGTAAAGACAAAGTGGCTGGACAGTTGAGTCCTAAATACTTACCCAAAATAAAACCTGTCTGACTTTATAGAATGTAAACCTGGAATTAACTTCAACAAAAACGTAATTTGAGGCAAAGATTAACGTGTTAAATAGAATAACAAGTCTTATCAGTACAGCAGTGAAGAAAAACTTAGAGTAAAACAACTAGATAATAAACGATTAAAGATTCTTGAAGTTACCAAATAATTCCAGCTATCTGTTTACAGATGTTTCGTATCTCTAATAAAATACCACGAGAACAGATCTTAAAACTGTCCAAAATGCCAATACTGGTAATAACATATTTTTAACGCTTATTTCTCGCCATATTACGCTATATAACATAGTTTATAACACTTTTGGATATAATGCCAGTACTGCTATTAACATCAATGGAATATTGTCTTTTGAAATAAAACACGTTCATTTCAGGTAAAAAAAAAGTGTTGATACATACATGTTATTCCTAATGTTGATAATTACTGACCATCCTTGGTGTTAATACTTAATACTCATTATTGGTGTTAATACTTACTGACCACTCTCGGTGTTAATACTTAATACTCATTCTTGGTGTTAATACTTACTGACCACTCTCGGTGTTAATACTACTTAATACTCAATTCTTGGTGTTAATACTTACTGACCACTCTCGGTGTTAATACTTAATACCCATTATTAGTGTTAATACTTACTATCCATTCTCGGTGTTAATACTTACTGACCACTCTCGGTGTTAATACTTAATACTCATTCTTGGTGTTAATACTTACTGACCACTCTCGGTGTTAATACTTAATACCCATTCTTGGTGTTAATACTTACTGACCACTCTCGGTGTTAATACTTAATACCCATTCTTGGTGTTAATGCTACCCATTCTCGGTGTTAATACTTAATACCCATTCTTAGTGTTAATACTTACTATCCATTCTTGGTGTTGATAGGTACTACCAATACTTTTCATGTGTTGCTAAACAATTAGAAACTGACGACATTTGAACTACCCATTTCATGTTCACATAATCACAGTTTTTTGAGCAAGGTGGGCTTGTTTTAATTATATCATTTATACACACAAATAAAATGTGTAGATGATACAGATACGGGGATCACGATCAACTAAATGACCCTTTTGTTTTAAGTATAATGGACAGAAAATACACATTTAAACAAATAAGGTTGTACAATGCAACAGTATTTTGTATTTGTTTATAACAGAGCAACGTGCTTTACTTAGATTGTGAAGCACTGTTGAAAACGCCCTGTACTCAGTTAAGTAAGACCAGTTTTCTTATACGTTCTTAAGGTTTAACAATATCCACATCAGGAGTTTACACACATCTTGATCTAATTAAAAGCGTTTCGTTGGCTTCTTTTCCATTACTGGTACCATTTCAACACATTTGCTGCATGTTTGGAACCACTGTCCTGCTCCAAGTTGAGTTCCTGCTCAACAGGTGACGATCCTGGGGGAATGACATGATTGATGACGTCATTCGATGTGTACCAGTTTTCGTACACCACAGACAGACAATATTTGTACTCGTCCTGTAACATGTTTAAATGTAACCTGATCTCTCTCTGTCATTGAACAAACTATCATTGATTATTGTTACCCACTCTGTCATTGAACAAACGATCATTGATTATTGTCACCCACTCTCTGTCATCGAACAAACTATAATTGATTATTGTCATCCACTCTCTGTCATCGAACAAACTATAATTGATTATTGTCATCCACTCTCTGTCATCGAACAAACTATAATTGATGATTGTCATCCACTCTCTGTCATCGAACAAACTATTATTGATGATTGTCAACCAGTTTCTATCATCGAACAAACTATAATTGATGATTGTCAACCAATTAAAGCTTGGGATTCATCTATAAAGATCACCTGCTTCCCTCCAACTTTTATCAAACCAATGTCTGAAGCCTAGTGCCCATTACAGCCATTTGGTTTGGTCATCTTTCTTACGTAGTGGTGTTTTAGCAGCTATACGTCAATTGAAGCCACTCTGTGCTAATTAGTGTGCATATTACTGTTCTGAACATAAGATTTGCACTTCTACTTATTGCTAGTTTATTCACGATACATCACCAGACTGTCATGTATCATTTGTAGTGTTTTCAACTTACCATTACTTTTGACTTTATTGTATGCAACATAGACTGAAACATGAAATTCTGTCTAGCATCTTTACCAACCATACCTCTAACATTTTTTTCATATGATATTTCTCATCTGAAAACCGATATCACGTTTCCCACACTTATACTGGAAATAATTTGATACATGTAGTCTTAAAAGTATTATGGTAACGTGGCATGGCATGATTGGTTGAATGATAGAGAAGGAACGATTCCATAATATTTTTATGTACACTCATTGGGGTTCACCTTCCTCATAATTATTCCAAATACCGTAAGTTATACAAATGTAATATATGTATTCATGAAGCAAAACTATCATTTCATGTTGTTATTATACGCCATACTTAATGAGTAATACATGTTTCACAGAGTTGGTAATACATGGTGACGAAAAACCTACTTGAAGTAATAATGTGTCCTCCAAACGGCTGGTATGTTAACCTGAAGATGACCTAAGAAGGTTGAAATGTTGTTCACTACTTTATTTTAATTAAAGTTCTAATACCCATATCAGCTGTCTTGAGAACACGGAATAGGTAATACCCGATTTTCTTCAAATCATAGACTTATGCGGCTTGGGGAGAAAACAAAATGTAATATTAAAGATACATAGTCAAACCACCATCGAAACAGGTAAGTAGATGAAGAAACTATAAGATAGCTGGTTCTCTTTTCATCTTTTATAAATTTAACTGTATTGGTTCTAATAATCGTAAACTTGGTTTTATGTTGTAAGAAAAACTTAATTTAGGGTCCGGCTATACAAGCGCCTAAGTTAAAAATTTAAAACGAAATCAACTTGCATGATGTCACATTTATATTTGTAGGTTCCTTGTTGGCTCCAGTATCTGATGTTATAGATTATATTCAACAAATATTCCCAAAAGATTTTTTTTTATGTTTGTGTTAAGAATGTTTAACATACAGACGTCGCTACCAACAGTTTGTTTTTGTCAGAAGGTTCCGGTACAACAAGAGATTAGTAACTACGGTTAATTGGTTAGTAACATAAATGTCTAAATCACCTTGGAAAACAATTTATCTAGCAGGTCTTACCCTCCAAAGAAAATATTCAAAACTATTGCAAGTTGAGGAGACACTGAACCTAGACGCATGTCAACGAGTTACTTTAAATGATGGAAAATATTGTCGCCTTGATGTTCTAAAGAGAAAGACATCTGGCAACAATCTGTAGATCATAAATCACGTGACCTTCAGCAATTTTAACGAAAATATCATATTTAGGTTCTGTCAAGGATACAGTGGCGTAAGTCGGGGGGGGGATACAAAATGGGGCCCGAATCGTAACTATAATATTAGGGAAATAAATGTAGGGGCCCAATTATTTATTATTTAGGGGAGGCCCATCTTTTGTACTTATGCCACTGCAAAGATAAATAAACAATTGTCAAAACAAAAACGAATTTTCGTCATCTCCTTTTTGTAGATAAAGAAGTGATCCGAATATTGAAAGTATATATATATATGTACACGATATGCGTTTTATACAACACTCAAATAGACACATTTTTCAGAGCGCCAAAAATATCTCTAAGAAAGGAAGGTCACACATATATATGTATATTTAGTTTTAGGAATCATTCTTCACAAGATGGAAGACAGTTTATACTGAAAGTAAAACTTTGGGAACTAAGCCTTCTTTAAATAATGAAAACAAGGTTCATTTCATTTCCGATAACAGAAACCAGTCCAATGTTAGAAAATGGGTCATCATTATCCATAGCAGCTGGACTTTATCTTAACATCGAGGACTGAGATTCCACGAAAATTGAGAATGAGATCTGTGTTTGAGAGATGGAACTCAACAAGCAGATGTGATCTTTGGTCACCGAACGTCATACATAACATATTAAAAAATACAGAGCAGCCAGTAATCCTAACCCAATATTAACGTCTGCAAAACCTCACTCCCCACTCACAAGATCTTATTAACTCCTCTCTACAAGAGGGGAGTTTGATAACACTTACAGAAGGATGAGCAACACCAGATAAATAAACATAGTATAGGGTGAACAAGGCCTAGCATTAAGCACGTGGAGATGCTAGATCCTTCGTCGCCAAGTGGTCATTATTAAAGTCAGAGAGCCTTGCTGGCCTGTCACGTTGCTAGTTGTCAGAGAAGTGATCTCTGGAGTTTGCAAAAATCGTTTTGGTTCAATAACCCTGTCAACACTAGCCATCTGTTTAACGATAATGGATCACTAATTATTTTCTTGCTTGGTGCTACGTGTGATATTAAAGTTAATCTTTTGACAATTTTGGTTGATCCTGTTTCTACACTGCTCTGTGGATGATCTTAAATGTTAAGATTTACTCACTTATTTTTAAATATACATTTTACACACCATTTCCTGAGTTATGTATAATGAAGTACGCAAACCTGTTACCTTTATCATATCTGAATTTTCACTTCACAGACAGGGCGCAAACCGAAATGTTGCAGTAACGATAGGATGTCTTTTCGAACTGGGCACAAAACCGAAACGTTACAAATAACGATACGTTATATTTTCAAACAGGACGCAAAGCGAAAAGTCGAAATAACGATAGGATGGCTTTCTGGATAGGGCACAAACCCGAAACGTCATCGAGTAGAAATATTCACATGTTAAAAGGTTTTAGTTTGAAAAAGGCGTTGATCTAAGACATTGTAATGGGGGGGGGATTCAGAATGTTATACGCTGTCATTTTTGTAACACAAAAATTTATACAGAAAGTAGCGCTTACACTGACACAGCAATGTAACTGTTCCACGTTATGTATGCTATTTCCTTGTCGAAGTGGGTGCACCAAGTCATAAAACAGCAAGTAACACTAGCAGGTGTTGGGGGTACAACCGACTACTTACTTATCCCACCCAGGCAGCATTGTTGCTATTATTTAAAAGGCGAAAATAATAAATTATATATTTTTTTGTTTCTTTTAAATTATAGCTACTGTACGATTTGAGAGGAGGTTTAGCTAAAAACAAAATATTATAATTATTTTAATCATGTGGTAAACACTGGAGCATTGGAAGAAACTCTAGAGAACGGATTGTTAGCTTAACTATATCTAATCATTCAAAGTCTGCCTCATAAAAAGACAAGTCTACTTTTCACAAGCGTTATAGTTTTATCATTTTGCATCAACTCTTGTAGAACCTACGTGTTTATTATGATGAACAATCTACGAAATAATTTCCTCTTGTTACATGTATTAGGTAAGGAAAACACTCACTGACACTGTACATTCTGTTACATCATCAGTATTAAATGACTCCTACTCTACGTTCTGCTACATCATCAGTATTAAACGATTGCTACTCTGCATTCTACTACATCAACAATGTTATTGAAGGGTCAGAGTATTCAGTTAAGGAAGGCTCGTTTCCAGCATCAAGCCTAATTTTACAGGTAAAGCGACACGTCAGGTCACCACCTTGACCACGGAGAGAGAGTGCGTGTCGAAGGTCAAGTAGCAACTTGAGAGAAAGAGACACACAGCTTCAGATGAACGTGTTACCTCTTTCCCGCCCACAGCGATAGGGAGTATTTAGGTCGGTTTACTTCGGTTTACTTATTTTGTGAAAAGCAGTAAAAACCGGGAATGGGAAAATAACCATCATTCTTTATATCCAGTTGGGAATTTTATGGACGTTTTACATAAAATAGTGATGCGGTTAACAGTGTAGTCAGAGGTAGAGGGTCTTTTTTTTCTCTCCAAAACAAAGGCTAATAAGTCTTTTTAGCATTTTTTTTTCCTTTAGCAATAGAGGTGGAGCCAACAGTAATAAAATTAAAACAAAATCCTTGAAGTGTAGACATTTCCGGTTATGAAGAACCTCCCAGCTGGCGCCACCTGCGTTGCTAAGGTATTATGGAATTTCCTACCGACTTTGTTATTTCCAAGTGTGATCGAATGAGTAGAAAAGGAATTTCTCATGCGAGAAAAAGAAATGAACATTTTAAGTCTGTGCTTTAAACACACTCAAACACTACGCATCTCCAGTCGCTTATGTGTTGTTTTTTTAGTTACTTTTGTAACAGGTCATTTCTTTTCACGTTCCAACCCACCAGAATATTATTTTCATCCGTTTTGTTTTTACCTTGCAACCTGCACAAGGAAACATAATTTATTGTTGCTAATGGCAGCACATACATTGCTTCTGACTTTTGTTTTATTATTGACTATGTTTATCTTTGAAATATTTTAAAAGTGGGTTTTTACTATTGCAGTTGAGTTGAATAACGTTCCTCCAGTTCTCCTTCCTAACGTCAATTAACACTCCATGTCCTCCTAAGAAATCTAATAAGATTTAAATGAACATTTAAATCCATTAATGAATGGAAGATTCCCATAGTCTACTATAACAACTAGTAAGATTAAACAAGCAAGAAAAAAAGGCCTTGGCCTAGTCTGGTTGTTAGGACAATCGATCTACAATCCACTGTCGAAAGTTCGAAACATGCTCTACTTTTAGCTATAGATGCATTGTAATGTGACAGTCTATCCCATTTTTCGTTGTTAAAATGGTAGCCTGTGAGTTGGCAGTGGATGGTGTTGATCAGCTGTCTTCCTCCCAGTGTATCGCTTCAAAATTAGGGACAGCCCATACATGTAGCCCTCGAGTAGCTTTATGCAAAATTTCAATAAACAAACAAAAAAATAAACCGAAGAAAAATTTGAAATTTAATAAGTAACTATAAGGTTGACATTCTACGTGTGTGTGTTTTCTTATAGAGAAGCCACATCGGGCTATCTGCTGAGCCCACAGAGGGGAGACATTCTACAAGAAACTGTAAGGTTGACATTCTACATGTGTGTGTTTTCTTATAGAGAAGCCACATCGGGCTATCTGCTGAACCCACAGAGGGGAGACATTCTACAAGGAACTGCAAGGTTGACATTCTACGTGTGTGTGTTTTCTTATAGCAAAGCCACATCGGACTATCTGCTGAGCCCACAGAGGGGAGACATTCTACAAGAAACTGTAAGGTTGACATTCTACGTGTGCGTGTTTTCTTATAGCAAAGCCACATCGGGCTATCTGCTGAGCCCACAGAGGGGAGACATTCTACAAGGAACTGCAAGGTTGACATTCTACGTGTGTGTGTTTTCTTATAGAGAAGCCACATCGGACTATCTGCTGAGCCCACAGAGGGGAGACATTCTACAAGAAACTGTAAGGTTAACATTGATCAAAGAACTACAAGAGATCACAAATAAACGAAAATCACGACACCAAAGTTTCATATATACGATAACGTTATTTGTGTAAGAAAACCAAACACACACTACATGTTTTGGTGGACAACATGTCCATCCTCAGGTGGCCTTTACACAAGTAAAGTTCCTGTGCACATCAAACTTTGGTGTCCCGATTTTGATTTTGATTAAAATATGCACAGGTGCTGTCAGTTTGATGCACATTACATGTCACTTGTTAGTTGGATTAGTGGTAGGCCTGACGGCTTTTAACTCTAAAATTAGGGATTCGATATTCGAGATGGATAAGCACAGATAGGAAAATGTGCAATTTTGCGCTTAGCAACAAAACTTTTCTAAATACTCTATACAAGCTATAATAGTTGCTATAATAATTATAATAGCTATATAATAATTAGAGAAATTGAGTGTATGTTATGTACACACTTTATAAGATTTATTTCAACAAAATCATAACATTTCTGTAAAAACACATTAAAACATTTCTACATTCAACTTCTATTTCTCACTAAATTACACTAATAGGTATTTTCCTTCTCTGTTGTTAACACATGCAGTGCTCTTTTGTTGTTAAAGTACACGAAGGACTATCTTTGTTGTGTCTGTTTGTTTGAATTTCGCGCAAAGCTATACGAGGGCTATCTGCGCTAGCCGTCCCTAATTTAACAGTGTAAGACAGCTAGTCATCACCACCCACCGCCAACTCTTGGGCTACACTTTTACCAGCGAATAGTGGGATTGATCGTCACATTATAACGCCCGCACAGCTGTTTGGTGCGAAGGGGATTCGAATCCGCGACCCTCGGATTACGAGTCGAGTGACTTATCCGCCTGGCCATGCCGGGCTTTTGTTGTGTCTACCGCTGCGAACAGAACTTACTGCTGATACCATGTTCGTACCATGGTAGTTTGATAGTTCAAATTTTGAAAACAGCACGCGACCAGACGGTGAATAGACCTCTAATCTTTTAACCTACACGTTTGAGTCGCATTTATGTTTATTTCAGTTATTTAACAACAAACTAACGAAACACATACGTATAAGGAAATGTACATCTTGCCTTACTTTGGTTTTAGCAGGTGATACAACACTCATTTGATGTATTTCAGGCATATATTTAGGCAAATGTTCTTATAATATTCTCGGCCATAAGAAGTTAGATCTGTCGTGAATTTCTTATGAAATTTGAAAACCTCGGAAGCAGGACATGGTAAAGTGTCTCTTTACTCATGAACGTTTCGCCTCTCTAACACATCTGGGATGAAACCGAGGCCCTAGAAAATAGTTGTTTCGAAAACAATCATTCTCAAGTTTCATAGTATCTTTCAAAGTCCATTAAAAAAACCAACACACAAAAACAACAACACGAAGATAATTGAATTTTCTGATGTTAAGATTAGTGGAAAATACGAGAGAAAAATTGACCACCGTTCAAGACTGTCAAGTATCAGTGATGGTACTTCACGACATGTTTGGTTAGCTCTTTCACAGCTCATCAAATCGATCGGTTGTAACAGAAATTCATCGGGTCAGCGAAGAATGACATATTTTAACTTATTATCAGTCTTAGTATGACAAGATTTCACTAATATATCATTACCGTATGCCGTCGTCTACACCATAAGACTTGTCATCTGGTGTTGTCATGTTACGTCATTTGTGATATAAGCCGGAGTGGTTTGTCTCCCTGGAGTCAGAGTATTTTGTGACGGACAAGATGAATGTATACGGTGGGTCTACTCAGGAGAATCTCCAGAAATCGAGTACAAGAAACAACCGAATGAGTGGTCCAGTTTGAACCTTATCGTCATAATGCAATAAATGGGGTAGCAGTATTACGTAACAACACACAAGACGTGATGTGCTGGATGAATGGTTCATGCACTAAAGCTGAATACCCTGGAATGAAGCGATCCACGCCCCCCATTTTATACCTTCACTTATAAACATTACATTACCGTGCACTTTAGTGAGTGTTCTATAATAATTATAACACATGGCATTGCCGGGAACTTTAGGACGTGTTCTATAAGAACGGCATTCCTGGGTACTTTTTTGAATGTTCTATAAAAATTGTGGCCCGGCATGGCCAAGCGCGTAAGGCGTGCGACTCGTAATCCGAGGATCGCGGGTTCGCGCCCGCGTCGCGCCAAACATGCTCGCCCTCCCAGCCGTGGGGTGTTATAATGTAACGGTCAATCCCACTATTCGTTGGTAAAAGAGTAGCCCAACAGTTGACGGTGGGTGGTGATGACTAGCTGCCTTCCCTCCAGTCTTACACTACTAAATTAGGGACGGCTTGGTGCAGGCTAACAACCTACTCACTTAAATACCTGTTGAAGAATCCGCAAGCGATTGCGGCCCTATGTTCCTTGATGGAATCTAATGGTGAATGAATAAATATTGTAACACGTGGCATTTTGAGCACTTTTGTGAAGTGTTTTACAAGAATTGTAATGCATGATATTGCCGGGCACTATTTATAGGTGCTCTCTCTCTCTCTATATATATATATATACACACATAACCAAATCATCAATATGATTCACCACTGGAACATCAAACTATTCTATTTTCTCTCTCCTTTACTTCTTTCTTCTACTGATTTCATGAGTTCAAAGGTCAGTGTTCAGGACATAGTTTTACTGAGGATTTTTTTTTTATCTTTTCTCTAAGCTTTATTAACAGTTTCCACGATTTCACAGTCGTATAATGTCGAAGAGTTTTTCTTGGTTAGTTCTCAGTAGACGGATGTTTGTTTTGTTTTAGAACACAGAAAAGTAAAAAAGTTAAAAAATGAAATAATAATCGGTTGAACAGTTGCCAAGTTTCTTGTATATATTTTTATTATTATTTTATTATTTAGTAAAAAATATAAAATATTAGCGATTGTTCAACTTATTATTATTTTTGCCTCGTGCAGTTTTTTAACTACATTTTTCTTTGAGTGAAAAGATTAATGCAACAAGATTTAACCCGAAACGTTTTGTTTCGTTTCAATTCCACACAAAACTACACAAGGGCTATCTGCGCTAGCCGTCCCTAATTTAGCAATGTAAGACTAGAGAGAAGGCAGCTGCCAACTCTTTGGCTACTCTTTTACCAGTAAATTGTGGGATTGACCGTTACATTATAATGTCCCCACGGCTGAAAGGGCGAGCATGTTTGATGAAACGACTACTGTTATGAACTGAAATTCCCTCTCGCTCCCAAAGTGTAAACATACGACGAAAAAATACACAGAAAGTTCTGGTTCAAACCGTAAACCTTACATAGTGATAAAGGTAAAACTATATCAGAATGGAACGGATCTAACTAACTAGTAGATTGAGATAAAAAAAGACAAATGTTCGTTCGCAGTCGTGGGCATATAATGTAAAACACAGATTACCGAAACATACATTAAATACAGATAAATATTACAAGTTATTTAGACTATCTAATAACAGATGGAATAGTATTGGAGTATCGCAAGGCTTGAGGGTAAATTTGTAAACTGTGCGTCGTGAGATCGAGTTCCTTTCCCAAACATACGCTTTCAGCCACAGAAGCATTATAATGTTACAGATAATCTCACTTTTCGTTGGTGAAAAGAGTTGTCCAGGCGTTGGCGATGGGTAGTGTCGATTAGCTGCTTTCCCCCACAGTCTATCACCTCTGACCCCCAATGGCTCAACGGTATATCTGCCGATTTATACTGCTAGAAAAAGAGTTTCAACATCCGTGGTAAGCAGTGCACAGGTAGCCCTTTGTGTAGTTTCGTGTTTAATAGCAAACAACTATTACTTTTAAACTAAGGACGGCTAGCGCAGATAGCCGTCGTAGCTTTGCGCGATATTCAAAACAAACAAAAATTTTATTCTGCAACGTTAATGATATAACGGAGGAAAAAAAAACACGTCAAATGGTTTGTAAAACGTTTCGTGAGGATGAATTCAGCACAAAATACGAAAACTGAAACCAAATAAACATGCGAAAGAGTGTATACAATGGTCGTATTTCAGTTATTGATGTTAAGGTTTTATACAATATGTGTTTTAAAGCTTACCTCTGTCATGTCTTTTTTCTTGTAGTTTAATCTCCCGCTCTAAACAGACGTAGTTTCAAGGTTTAGCAACTAGCACTTGGTGCAAGGATTTAATGGGAATAGAAACATCAGTCACTTGTAGTCCTGTTCCTTGCCAGCTGTATAATTAACTGTTAACGTTAACAGTGTCTTTAAAGACAAGGACCACATTGTTTGGCTGTATAATATCATCAAATTTATGTCTTCTTTCCAGAGTAGAGTTTCCTTGAACTGACGACCTATGCTAGGGGCGTGAAACAGAATAATTTGGTAGGAGGCGTCATTAGGTGATCGATTATTTCTTTCCACCTCTTACATTAATCTCCCACCACCCTAAATCCTAATTTTTGCAACGGGAACTTCACCTTATGTTCCTAAAGATGTGGACGGAGGAAAAAATATCTCAAACCTTTCACAAACAGATGGTCATTCGAATATGTAATTGTTAGAGCGCCATTTTATGGTACTTGAAAATGGGGTTGGAGTGAAGTTATATGTGATGACAAGGGGTAAGTAAGGCTATAATGAAGGTTACCCAGTTTTGAAACCAAATTACAGTTACATATTTGGGGAGATATATTTTACCAACACAGTAACTATATATTAATATAATAATTTCCTAAATACATGCAGCACTGATCCTACTAATTTATTCACGTGAAATATTCAGTCAAATAATTATTTAAAATATTAAATAGTTAGCGTTAAGCCTAACGTATCATTCCACTCACTTGTATGTCACCGTGTCCTACGGGTGTCACTGAATACCCTCATCACTAACCCTGGACAGGAACAATTCGAAATAATGACACTATGAGCTTCGTACTGTGGAAGAGCGTATATTATGTGCATGGCGTTTTGAAATGTCTTTGTTCATTCAAATAAGTTATCAGAATCAATACTGCTTTTTTTTTGCAGAGCATATATAGATATAAAATTACATTGTGAATAATCTTATAATTTTATACATGAACATTTAATGAATGGAAAACATCTATCACATACTAAAGGCTTTCAAAAGAAGGTATTATAGATAGATATAAGATGTGATACAAAGGAAATTGTGTCATCTGATTTAAAATAAATAGTATTTTTTCCCGAATCACCCCTTTATGAACGATAAGTAATGTTTGTTTCATTTATAGTATTGATTAAAATGTATACACAAGTAGTATAATTATTTCTATCCCTCACAGTTGCACAGCGGTATGTCTGCGAGGTTACAATGCTAAAATTCGGGTTTCGATACCCTTGATGGGAATAGCAGAGATAGCTTATTGTGTAACTTTGTGTTTAACTCCCAAACAACATTATTTCTTATTTACATATCACAAATATATTTCTTTTAACGATTATTATTTTGCATCGTTAGCATAGTATTTGGGCGTAGGACTATAACAAATCTCCTATTACGGAACAGCAGAAGATTTACGGACTTAAAACGCTAAAACCCACGGCTCGATTCCCCGTGGCAAAATCCCAAATGGTCTACTGTACCTTTGTTCTTATACAACAACAACAGGAAAAATAAGGAACAAAAACGAATATTTTAAGGTAACAGAATCGTATAAGATGTTCTTGGGATTACGGCCGAAAACATCGATAACAATGAAAGAACTCACTAAGTTATTGTTCTTTCCCACTTAGTCAATAAGTTAATTTATTGATGTTTTACTAAGTGTTGTTTTTCTTTTCTTTCGGTTCCAAATCAGTAAGACTTTGATGCGAAGAACCAATTTAATGGCCCAGCATGGCCAGGTGGTTAAGGCGCTCGACTCGTAATCTGAGGGTCGCGGGGTCGAATCCCTGTTATACAAAACATGCTCGCCCTCTCAGGGGTGGGGCGTTATAATGTGGCGGTCAATCCCACTATTCGTTGGTAAAAGAGTAGCCCCAGAGTTGGCGGTGGGTGGTGATGACTAGCTGCCTTACCTCTAGTCTTACATTGCTAAATTAGGGACGGCTAGTACAGACAGCCCTCGTGTAGCTTTGCGCAAAATTCAAAAACAAACAAACAGACCAGTTTAATTTAAGTCTGTATCTTTTATTACATGTGTAGCGCATAGGAATTTCTTTCGTAGTGCTCTTATGTGGTTATTTAACACGTGTTCTTAACTGCATTTTGAAACTGTTATTTTTATACTTTGAAAACAGAGCGTAAAATAGCACAGACAATTAAAGCCTCGTGAAAATTCCAAGGAAATCTCTAGATTTCTGGTTGAAATTCTATCAGCCAGATTAAAAAGAGAAGTTGTTTCGAGTGGTGATGTTTCAGAAAATATAAAAACAAACACCTTTTTTTGTTATATAAAACAGATGAATGATAATATGAACAAATATCAGTCTCTGGCAGGTCTCACGTGATTCAGACTGTCACCAGAATATCAATCCTACACGTACTGTTGAACAGAGGTGAAAAACAAGTCCGCACATGGATATTAGGGTTATCACATTCTAGCGAGCGTAGGTCAAGACTTCTCAGCACGTGATCAGTGTGTTTACTCTCTCACTTACAAACGTACTTCTTACTTTATACTAAAAATTTTACTTCGCATTTGAATAGTTTTATTTTACCCTTGGTGTGTAAGGATAAAGTAATAAGCTATATGTTAGGACTCTTTCGTCCTGATGTCAAGTGTAGATTAAAGTTCTGGTTAAGAGTTACACAGTACTCTGTTAAAGACCCTTTCGTCCTGTTGATAAGTGATGATTAAAGTTCTGGTTAAGAGTTACACAGTACTCGGTTAAAGACCCTTTCGTCCTGTTGATAAGTGATGATTAAAGTGCTGATTAAGAGTTACACAGTACTCTGTTAAAGATCCTTTCGTCCTGTTGTTAAGTGATGTTTAAAGTTCTGATTAAGAGTTACACAGTACTCGGTTAAAGACCCTTTCGTCCTGTTGTTAAGTGATGTTTAAAGTTCTGATTAAGAGTTACACAGTACTCTGGTTAAAGACCCTTTCTTCCTGTTGTTAAGTGATGTTTAAAGTTCTGGTTAAGAGTTACACAGTACTCGGTTAAAGACCCTTTCGTCCTGTTGTTAAGTGATGTTTAAAGTTCTGGTTAAGAGTTACACAGTACTCGGTTAAAGACCCTTTCGTCCTGTTGATAAGTGATGTTTAAAGTTCTGGTTAAGAGTTACACAGTACTCGGTTAAAGACCCTTTCGTCCTGTTGTTAAGTGATGTTTAAAGTTCTGGTTAAGAGTTACACAGTACTCTGTTAAAGATCCTTCGTCCTGTTGTTAAGTGATGTTTAAAGTTCTGGTTAAGAGTTACACAGTACTCTGTTAAAGACCCTTTCTTCCTGTTGTTAAGTGATGTTTAAAGTTCTGGTTAAGAGTTACACAGTACTCGGTTAAAGACCCTTTCGTCCTGTTGTTAAGTGATGTTTAAAGTTCTGGTTAAGAGTTACACAGTACTCGGTTAAAGACCCTTTCGTCCTGTTGTTAAGTGATGTTTAAAGTTCTGGTTAAGAGTTACACAGTACTCGGTTAAAGACCCTTTCGTCCTGTTGATAAGTGATGTTTAAAGTTCTGGTTAAGAGTTACACAGTACTCGGTTAAAGACCCTTTCGTCCTGTTGTTAAGTGATGTTTAAAGTTCTGGTTAAGAGTTACACAGTACTCTGTTAAAGATCCTTTCGTCCTGTTGTTAAGTGATGTTTAAAGTTCTGGTTAAGAGTTACACAGTACTCGGTTAAAGACCCTTTCGTCCTGTTGATAAGTGATGTTTAAAGTTCTGGTTAAGAGTTACACAGTACTCTGTTAAAGATCCTTTCGTCCTGTTGTTAAGTGATGTTTAAAGTTCTGGTTAAGAGTTACACAGTACTCGGTTAAAGACCCTTTCGTCCTGTTGATAAGTGATGTTTAAAGTTCTGGTTAAGAGTTACACAGTACTCGGTTAAAGACCCTTTCGTCCTGTTGTTAAGTGATGTTTAAAGTGCTGATTAAGAGTTACACAGTACTCTGTTAAAGACCCTTTCGTCCTGTTGATAAGTGATGTTTAAAGTTCTGGTTAAGAGTTACACAGTACTCTGTTAAAGACCCTTTCTTCCTGTTGTTAAGTGATGTTTAAAGTTCTGGTTAAGAGTTACACAGTACTCTGTTAAAGATCCTTTCGTCCTGTTGTTAAGTGATGTTTAAAGTTCTGGTTAAGAGTTACACAGTACTACGTTAAAGACCCTTTCGGTCTGTTATCAAGTTTAATATCTACTATCTGTATATAATTGTTTCTTTTTCATTGTTTAAATATATAGTATCTGCTATCCATATATATGTCTATTTGAAACTAAATTGAATAGACGACGACTGCCTGTTGTAAGGGACGACATTTTGATTTCTTCCGTCTGCTTGCTACAATATTCTTTGTAAATAATGAAGCAAGAGAACATTAGGTGAAATCATCCAGATTCTATGTACAATATACACACTCGTAATAAATGGGATGAACAGCGACATTAATGACATGTTTTTACGATTCGTGTTATTTAAAGGTTATCAAACCAAGACTCATATGCCACTTGGTGAAAAAATATGTTTTCAGAAAGTCGGTAGTGTCACCATCTATAACTCTAGGCTTAAACTACTAAGTATTTGAATTATATTATTTTAATCAATACCACTATTCCTGTAGAGAGATGTAGTTTCCACTACAGTAGATTTGGCCTGCTTGTGGGGTGGGAGAGAACTTGTACACTATTGATTTGTTAAACAAAAGCTGTGATATAACGTCGAATATAAGATTAATCTTTTTAACGTCCCTCGTGCTGAACGGGGTGTAGATCTTCGCTAGTACTCCCCACCTCAGTTCCTTTGTGACGTAAACACGTACACAGCTGTTTTAAAAAGTTATCTACGTGTTGCATTGCTTTATCTTATCCATTCAGTCTGGCTGTATTGCTGTTCGTTCGTGCGTTTTCAAAGCTATTGACACGACTAAGCATTCGCCGCATATTTGTACGCAATGCTACAAATTTTAGGATTTCAACCTTGCCCTGACCGTGAAGAGCTGGTATGTTACCACAGTTTTGATACCGTCCGCTGCAGGAAGCAGAACTCGATCAACAAAAGTATTCTTGTACGGGAAACGTTGTGACATTTTTTCCATACAGTCCAGTTTATCAGCTGTTACTACCGGGAAACAGATTTATGAATGAAAACCTGATCATTTTCCCGTTGCATACCTACTATTCCGTCGCCCCATTCATATTTAAAGGATCACTTTCTGTTCTGGGATCCCGTATCCTGTGTACCATTCACATACCTGCTCCGTCACGCGGATGACGATAAATGTATTCATCCGCCAAACGTGTTTTAATGATTTCCCAGTTTTCTGAATTAAATTCGATGTAAATATTCACTGGAACGGTGTGTGTGTGTGTGTTTGTATAGCCAGAAAACCAACAGTGTTTCCTCAGTTGCGAAGATAGAACACATATTTGATCTTTTTTGTTGTTGTTTGTTTGCCTTGTATGTTAATAACCGAAATGTTAGCAGTATAATAAACATCTGTTTAATAGTTCATACTGCACTGTTCGGAATTTAGTTAACGTGCACAAACAATATGGAAACAGTTAATATTTTAAGAAGTTAAATTATAAAAATAGTTTTTCAGTACTGAGGAACAGAGTGTGGCTATAGTTTGACAGATTGTGATGGTAATAATATGATAGGTTGTGGTGGTTATAATGTTACACATTGTGATGGTAATAATATGATAGGTTGTGGTGGTTATAATGTTACACATTGTGATGGTAATAATATGATAGGTTGTGGTGGTTATAATGTTACACATTGTGATGGTAATACGATAGGTTGTGGTGGTTATAATGTTACACATGTGATGGTAATAATATGATAGGTGTGGTGGTTATAATGTTACAGATTGTGATAATAATATGATAGGTTGTGGTGGTTATAATGTTACATTGTGGTGGTAATAATATGATAGGTTGTGGTGGTTATAATGTTACACATTGTGGTGGTAATAATATGATAGGTTGTGGGGGTTATAATGTTACACATTGTGATGGTAATAATATGATAGGTTGTGATGATTATAATGTTACAGATTGTGATGATTATAATATAAGTTGTGGTGGTTATAATGTTACACATTGCGATGTCAGTTATGATGCATCATTATTAAGCTTGTGATGTCAGTCATGTTATCTCACCCGAGGGAATTAATGTCTGAAATGATATACCACAATAAGAATTGTGATGCCGGTAAAGTTGTCGCTGCAAGCCTTATGTTTCTAATGTTTTCTCACTATAAGGATTGTAATATCATTAATGATATCTCTATACAGATTGTGATGTCCGTCATTCTACGCATGTTGTCAGCGTAACTCATTTTAGCCCAGCTCATGTATGTAAAATTAACTAACTATGAAGCTTGTGATAGTTATAATGTTACGACACAATAAATATTGACATGTCAGTAATGCAATCTCACAATAATGCTGCGAGTTATGTTTACACACTATATGGATTGTGATGTCTGTAGTGATATAAAACTGTAAAGATTTTGTAAATGTAATCTCATTACGCGGATTGATATGTCAGATATGTTATCTCACTATAAAAATTGTAATATCATTAACATTACCTTACTATAAGGAGTGATATGTCAGATATGTTATCTCACTATAAAAATTGTAATATCATTAACATTACCTTACTATAAGGAGTGATATGTCAGATATGTTATCTCACTATAAAGATTGTAATATCATTAACATTACCTTACTATAAGGATTGATATGCAAGTTATGTAATCTCTCTATGAGGGATGTGAAGTTAGTAATATTATTTTACAATAAGGATTGAGATGTCAGTAATGTTGTCTTACTACAAGGATTGAGATGTCAGTAATGTTGTCGAACTACAAGGATTGAGATGTCAGTAATGTTGTCGAACTACAAGGATTGAGATGTCAGTAATGTTGTCGAACTACAAGGATTGAGATGTCAGTAATGTTGTCGAACTACAAGGATTGAGATGTCAGTAATGTTGTCGAACTATAAGGATTCTGATGTCAGTAATGTTGTCGAACTATAAGGATTCTGATGTCAGTAATGCTATCATCTCCTTCTAGTCATTACAATAAAAGTTCAGTCGATTCTCGAGTTCATGTCTCAAGGTTGATGTGAAATATGAATTTGGTTCGTTTTTTATTGTGATAAGTGAATGAAAAGTAATTCTATAATTTGTCAAATTTATGTTATAAGAGTAGAAAACAAAGATATTTCACAGATTATTTTGGTTTACTACATAATGAACTGTCCGACATGTATAACAGCTTTCACAATTAGTGGTAAAACCGCTGGGATATTTATATTATTTCCTTTGGAGACTGCTAGTACAAACACAACTGATATAGCTGATGGAACTTACATTTGAATGTTAGTAATGTCCAGAAAAGTGCTGTTAAACGTTTGCTGTGAAATTGTATCTAAATTGCAAGATGAAAGAGTTACCATTCATAACTGGATTTTAGTCCAGGCATTTGTTGTGGACCACGGACATTATACTAGCTTCTTCTCTGTCCATCTCTGTGAAGTGTCCTTCTACACAGGACGAACTTGTGTGAAGCTTCTATATATTTCACAAACACGTTAATTTGGGATTTGTAGGGATGGCCAAATATCCTGGTGCCTGGATGGTGTCAGCGTCAGAAATTATCTGCACACACCAAAGGTGACAACCATTGAGCGGTTATTAAAAATAAACAGTATCGTGAGAAAATGCCAAATGTTCAGAAAAGATTCTTTAATCAGGTAAATAACCAGATTTCTACTCGTGAAGGGCTTGGAAACCTCTTGTGGAAGACAGAACTGATATTCTAACTTTGGACAAGTGTGATGAAAGAACCTTTGTCAGAGATGAACAATGGAAAGGAATGAACAAGGTGTAAGTGGGAAAGATATGACGATGTTAACACACGATACAAGGTGCAAGTGGGAAAGATATGACGATGTTAACACACGATACAAGGTGTAAGTGAGAAAGATATGACGATGTTAACACACGATACAAGGTGCAAGTGGGGAAAGATATGACGATGTTAACACACGATACAAGGTGTAAGTGGGAAAGATATGACGATGTTAACACACGATACAAGGTGCAAGTGGGAAAGATATGACGATGTTAACACACGACACAAGGTGCAAGTGGGAAAGATATGACGATGTTAACACACGACACAAGGTGCAAGTGGGAAAGATATGACGATGTTAACACAACGATACAAGGTGCAAGTGGGAAAGATATGACGATGTTAACAACAACGACACAAGGTGCAAGTGGGAAAGGTATGACGATGTTAACACACGATACAAGGTGCAAGTGGGAAAGGTATGACGATGTTAACACACGATACAAGGTGCAAGTGGGAAAGATATGACGATGTTAACACACGATAGAAGGTGTAAGTGGGAAAGATATGACGATGTTAACACACGATAGAAGGTGTAAGTGGGAAAGATATGACGATGTTAACACACGATACAAGGTGCAAGTGGGAAAGATATGACGATGTTAACACACGACACAAGGTGCAAGTGGGAAAGATATGACGATGTTAACACACGACACAAGGTGTAAGTGGGGAAGATATGACGATGTTAACACACGACACAAGGTGTAAGTGGGAAAGATATGACGATGTTAACACACGACACAAGGTGCAAGTGGGAAAGATATGACGATGTTAACACACGACACAAGGTGCAAGTGGGAAAGATATGACGATGTTAACACACGACACAAGGTGCAAGTGGAAAGATATGACGATGTTAACACACGACACAAGGTGCAAGTGGGAAAGATATGACGATGTTAACACACGACACAAGGTGCAAGTGGGAAAGATATGACGATGTTAACACACGACACAAGGTGCAAGTGGGAAAGATATGACGATGTTAACACACGACACAAGGTGCAAGTGGGAAAGATATGACGATGTTAACACACGATACAAGGTGCAAGTGGGAAAGATATGACGATGTTAACACACGATACAAGGTGCAAGTGGGAAAGATATGACGATGTTAACACACGATACAAGGTGCAAGTGGGAAAGATATGACGATGTTAACACACGATACAAGGTGCATGTGGGAAAGGTATGACGATGTTAACACACGATACAAGGTGCAAGTGGGAAAGATATGACGATGTTAACAATAACGATAGAAGGTGTAAGTGGGAAAGATATGACGATGTTAACATAACGATAGAAGGTGTAAGTGGGAAAGATATGACGATGTTAACACACGATACAAGGTGCAAGTGGGAAAGATATGACGATGTTAACAACGACACAAGGTGTAAGTGGGAAAGATATGACGATGTTAACACACGACACAAGGTGTAAGTGGGGAAGATATGACGATGTTAAACACGACACAAGGTGTAAGTGGGAAAGATATGACGATGTTAACACACGACACAAGGTGCAAGTGGGAAAGATATGACGATGTTAACAACGACACAAGGTGCAAGTGGGAAAGATATGACGATGTTAACAACAACTTATCACAAGGTGCAAGTGGGAAAGATATGACGATGTTAACACACGACACAAGGTGCAAGTGGGAAAGATATGACGATGTTAACACACGACACAAGGTGCAAGTGGGAAAGATATGACGATGTTAACACACGATCACAAGGTGCAAGTGGGAAAGATATGACGATGTTAACACAACGACACAAGGTGCAAGTGGGAAAGATATGACGATGTTAACAATAACGACACAAGGTGCAAGTGGGAAAGATATGACGATGTTAACACCACGACACAAGGTGCAAGTGGGAAAGATATGACGATGTTAACAACACGATACAAGGTGTAAGTGGGAAAGATATGACGATGTTAACAACAACGATAGAAGGTGTAAGTGGGAAAGATATGACGATGTTAACACACGATACAAGGTGTAAGTGGGAAAGATATGACGATGTTAACACACGATACAAGGTGCAAGTGGGAAAGATATGACGATGTTAACACACGATACAAGGTGCAAGTGGGAAAGATATGACGATGTTAACACACGATACAAGGTGCAAGTGGGAAAGATATGACGATGTTAACACACGATACAAGGTGCATGTGGGAAAGATATGACGATGTTAACACACGATACAAGGTGTAAGTGGGGAAGATATGACGATGTTAACACACGATAGAAGGTGCAAGTGGGAAAGATATGACGATGTTAACACACGATACAAGGTGCAAGTGGGAAAGATATGACGATGTTAACACACGATAGAAGGTGTAAGTGGGGAAGATATGACGATGTTAACACACGACACAATGTAGAAGAAAGAAATTAGTATTTCATAAAGTACATGCAATATTTGAATACAAATAAGTTTATATCAAACACTTGAGAACTTTGTGTAGTTTTTCAGTCAGTGATAGTTTTTACATAAATATATATACTTTCATATACATGTGTAGCTGCCTTCAGGCAGTGACTCCTCCAATAAAGCAAATATCTTTCAATTGAAGAAGGAACATCTGCTAGTTATATAAAGATTGTAATATAGTTAACAACAGTTAAATAAAGATTGTGACATATTTATCAACAGTTATATCTATAAACAAACCTATAGAGGAGAAAGAGTTTGACCTGCGCCATCTAACCCGCAAGCATTATACATAACGATGCATGTCTGTAGATTAACAACACAATCTATAGTTATGCACGTATAGGAATATAAAACAACTGAATGTAAAGTAAAGTGTTGAATATTGAGAAGAGACAAAATACTGTGATAGAAAAGTTACGAAATAATTAATTGTGGAAAACGCACACTGTGCGTGTACGTTAAAAAGTAAATTTTTCGGTAAATTCCAAAAAACAAAAGCCAAAAAAACTTCAAATTTGTAAAGAAACGCGTCTTAAATTAAAATCCAATGTTTTATGCACTAACAAAATATTTGCTGTCCGTTTCTGGACAGTTGACAAAATGTTTCGTGTCGTCATGAAAGTCATCCATTCTTTAAAATATTTATCTAAGGAGGTGTAAAACATATCCCGATGTAAAAATTGGGTTAAACCTCATAACTCAATCAAAGAAGGAAGTATTATACTTTAATTTTATTCACGTATTTGGAAAGAAAAATAGCATAAGTAGAGCAGGCAACGAGCAGTAAACATCTTCTGTCCACAGCTGTTGTGATTGGTGAAAGTTACTAACTATCGAACTGTTGTCTGCACTTATGATAAACCTTGATCTCAAATTTCGAAATCCTGTTCGACAAATAACTGACACAGGTACGAGAAAAATTACAAACTACATAAGCATTATTCAAAATATGAAACACCTGTTTGTTCATATTTAGAACTACGCGTGCTCTCGTGCGTATGTGTGTGCTTTTATTTCTGTTTCTAAAATAGTGGGCCATATCAAAATTCGAAACACTCCCGGCACCACTTTTATCTTTCTTTTAACGTGCTTTTCAACAAAATATTTCCACACAGAGCAGACACTACTTTGGCAGATGTTTTAGTGTAATTAAATGTTCATCAACAGATGTCGCCATAATATGTCTGCGGCTCGTCAGCACGACCAACGACGTCAGAGAGTTGAAACTAAAAAGACGAATGTATATTTAGACAAGGCTTCAAGCAGGATCGTCCATGATTTGGGCCGAACATTCCTAGACACACTTCAGGAATGATTCATCCTACAGTTAGAGCCTTAAAAGGCTACCCTTCTCACACAGGCTTATTAAGTGTGTCACATTTGTTCGATTTAGCAGAGCCTTCAATAATGAGGCCAGTATTACCCTACACAGTGCGTATTACGTTCTTCGAGCCAGTAGTTGATCATAAATAATCATTTCTATCTGGCTGAGACAGGAACATTCCACCTGCTAGGATAATAAAAACACATAAAACAATTTTTATAGTACTAATAGACTTGTACATATGCGAATTAGGAACTCAGTAAACTGGAAAAATGTCCCCAAATTGTTTTATAAGTAAGTTGTTCTCCGAATTTTGTAACGCGTTTCGAAGAGCAACACGTGCGATATAATTATGTTAGGGCGTAACTACTGAAATGATTATGCAAAAGGTAGAAATATTAATTTGCCTGTAGTTAAGTGCAAAGCTACACAAGTGGCTACCTGTGCTATGCCCATCACGAGTATTAAAACCCGATATTTAGCTTTATAAGCTTTCAGACTTATCACTGAAGCCGGCCATGGCCACATTGGTTAGGGCGCTCGACTCGAAATCTGGAGGTCGCGGGTTCAAATCCCTGTCACACCAAACATGCTCGCCCTTTCTGCCGTGAGGGTGTTATAATGTTACTATCAATTCCACTATTCGTTGGTAAAAGAGTAGCCCAAGAGTTGGCGGAGGGTGGAGATGACTAGCTGCCTTTCCTCTAGTCTTGCACCGCTAAATTTGAAACGGTTAGCGCAGATAGCCCTCGTGTAGCTTTGCGCGAAATTCAAAATAAACACAAAATTTTCGCTGTGCCACTTGGGATGAGTGACACAAGTGTTAATGTGTAACACTGTCAAGCTAAACACAAAAGTAACTTGTTAATGGGTGAAAATGGGATGTGAGACAAGTGTTAAGGTGTAACACTGTCACGTTAAACACAAAAGTAACTTGTTAATGGGTGAGAATGGGATGTGAGGCACAAGTGTTAAGGTGTAACACTGTCAAGCTAAACACAAAAGTAACTTGTTAATGGGTGAGAATGGGATGTGAGACAAGTGTTAAGGTGTAACACTGTCACGTTAAACACAAAAGTAACTTGTTAATGGGTGAGAATGGGATGTGAGGCACAAGTGTTAAGGTGTAACACTGTCAAGCTAAACACAAAAGTAACTTGTTAATGGGTGAGAATGGGATGCGAGGCACAAGTGTTAAGGTGTAACACTGTCAAGCTAAACACAAAAGTAACTTGTTAATGGGTGAGAATGGGATGCGAGGCACAAGTGTTAAGGTGTAACACTGTCAAGCTAAACACAAAAGTAACTTGTTAATGGGTGAGAATGGGATGCGAGGCACAAGTGTTAAGGTGTAACACCGTCACGCCAAACACAAAAGTAACTTGTTAATGGGTGAGAATGGGATGTGAGGCACAAGTGTTAAGGTGTAACACTGTCACGCTAAACACAAAAGTAACTTGTTAATGGGTGAGAATGGGATGTGAGACAAGTGTTAAGGTGTAACACTGTCACGTTAAACACAAAAGTAACTTGTTAATGGGTGAGAATGGGATGTGAGGCACAAGTGTTAAGGTGTAACACCGTCAAGCTAAACACAAAAGTAACTAGTTAATGGGTGAGAATGGGATGTGAGACAAGTGTTAAGGTGTAACACTGTCACGTTAAACACAAAAGTAACTTGTTAATGGGTGAGAATGGGATGTGAGGCACAAGTGTTAAGGTGTAACACTGTCAAGCTAAACACAAAAGTAACTTGTTAATGGGTGAGAATGGGATGTGAGACAAGTGTTAAGGTGTAACACTGTCACGTTAAACACAAAAGTAACTTGTTAATGGGTGAGAATGGATGTGAGGCACAAGTGTTAAGGTGTAACACCGTCAAGCTCAAACACAAAAGTAACTTGTTAATGGGTGAGAATGGGATGCGAGGCACAAGTGTTAAGGTGTAACACTGTCACGCTAAACATAAAAGTAACTTGTTAATGGGTGAGAATGGGATGTGAGGCACAAGTGTTAAGGTGTAACACTGTCACGTTAAACACAAAAGTAACTTGTTAATGGGTGAGAATGGGATGTGAGGCACAAGTGTTAAGGTGTAACACCGTCAAGCTAAACACAAAAGTAACTTGTTAATGGGTGAGAATGGGATGTGAGACAAGTGTTAAGGTGTAACACCGTCAAGCCAAACACAAAAGTAACTTGTTAATGGGTGAGAATGGGATGTGAGACAAGTGTTAAGGTGTAACACCGTCACGTTAAACACAAAAGTAACTTGTTAATGGGTGAGAATGGGATGTGAGGCACAAGTGTTAAGGTGTAACACTGTCAAGCTAAACACAAAAGTAACTTGTTAATGGGTGAGAATGGGATGTGAGACAAGTGTTAAGGTGTAACACCGTCACGTTAAACACAAAAAGTAACTTGTTAATGGGTGAGAATGGGATGTGAGGCACAAGTGTTAAGGTGTAACACCGTCAAGCTAAACACAAAAGTAACTTGTTAATGGGTGAGAATGGGATGTGAGACAAGTGTTAAGGTGTAACACTGTCACGTTAAACACAAAAGTAACTTGTTAATGGGTGAGAATGGGATGTGAGGCACAAGTGTTAAGGTGTAACACTGTCAAGCTAAACACAAAAGTAACTTGTTAATGGGTGAGAATGGGATGCGAGGCACAAGTGTTAAGGTGTAACACCGTCAAGCCAAACACAAAAGTAACTTGTTAATGGGTGAGAATGGGATGTGAGACAAGTGTTAAGGTGTAACACCGTCACGTTAAAACACAAAAGTAACTTGTTAATGGGTGAGAATGGATGTGAGGCACAAGTGTTAAGGTGTAACACCGTCAAGCTCAAACACAAAAGTAACTTGTTAATGGGTGAGAATGGGATGCGAGGCACAAGTGTTAAGGTGTAACACTGTCAAGCTAAACACAAAAAAAGTAACTTGTTAATGGGTGAGAATGGGATGCGAGGCACAAGTGTTAAGGTGTAACACCGTCAAGCTAAACACAAAAGTAACTTGTTAATGGGTGAGAATGGGATGCGAGGCACAAGTGTTAAGGTGTAACACCGTCACGCCAAACACAAAAGTAACTTGTTAATGGGTGAGAATGGGATGTGAGACAAGTGTTAAGGTGTAACACCGTCACGTTAAACACAAAAGTAACTTGTTAATGGGTGAGAATGGGATGTGAGGCACAAGTGTTAAGGTGTAACACCGTCAAGCCAAACACAAAAGTAACTAGTTAATGGGTGAGAATGGGATGTGAGACAAGTGTTAAGGTGTAACACCGTCACGTTAAACACAAAAGTAACTTGTTAATGGGTGAGAATGGGATGTGAGGCACAAGCGTTAAGGTGTAACACCGTCAAGCAAACACAAAAGTAACTTGTTAATGGGTGAGAATGGGATGTGAGACAAGTGTTAAGGTGTAACACTGTCACGTTAAACACAAAAGTAACTTGTTAATGGGTGAGAATGGGATGTGAGGCACAAGTGTTAAGGTGTAACACCGTCAAGCTAAAAACACAAAAGTAACTTGTTAATGGGTGAGAATGGATGCGAGGCACAAGTGTTAAGGTGTAACACTGTCACGCCTAAACATAAAAGTAACTTGTTAATGGGTGAGAATGGGATGTGAGGCACAAGTGTTAAGGTGTAACACTGTCACGTTAAACACAAAAGTAACTTGTTAATGGGTGAGAATGGGATGTGAGGCACAAGTGTTAAGGTGTAACACCGTCAAGCTAAACACAAAAGTAACTTGTTAATGGGTGAGAATGGATGTGAGACAAGTGTTAAGGTGTAACACTGTCAAGCTAAACACAAAAAGTAACTTGTTAATGGGTGAGAATGGGATGTGAGACAAGTGTTAAGGTGTAACACCTGTCACGTTAAACACAAAAGTAACTTGTTAATGGGTGAGAATGGGATGTGAGGCACAAGTGTTAAGGTGTAACACCGTCAAGCTAAACACAAAAGTAACTTGTTAATGGGTGAGAATGGGATGTGAGACAAGTGTTAAGGTGTAACACTGTCACGTTAAACACAAAAGTAACTTGTTAATGGGTGAGAATGGGATGTGAGGCACAAGTGTTAAGGTGTAACACTGTCAAGCTTCAAACACAAAAGTAACTTGTTAATGGGTGAGAATGGGATGTGAGACAAGTGTTAAGGTGTAACACCGTCACGTTAAACACAAAAGTAACTTGTTAATGGGTGAGAATGGGATGTGAGGCACAAGTGTTAAGGTGTAACACCGTCAAGCCAAACACAAAAGTAACTTGTTAATGGGTGAGAATGGGATGTGAGGCACAAGTGTTAAGGTGTAACACCGTCAAGCCAAACACAAAAGTAACTTGTTAATGGGTGAGAATGGGATGTGAGGCACAAGTGTTAAGGTGTAACACTGTCAAGCTAAACACAAAAGTAACTTGTTAATGGGTGAGAATGGGATGTGAGGCACAAGTGTTAAGGTGTAACACTGTCACGCTAAACACAAAAGTAACTTGTTAATGGGTGAGAATGGGATGTGAGGCACAAGTGTTAAGGTGTAACACTGTCAAGCTAAACACAAAAGTAACTTGTTAATGGGTGAGAATGGGATGTGAGGCACAAGTGTTAAGGTGTAACACTGTCACGCTAAACACAAAAGTAACTTGTTAATGGGTGAGAATGGGATGTGAGGCACAAGTGTTAAGGTGTAACACTGTCAAGCTAAACACAAAAGTAACTTGTTAATGGGTGAGAATGGGATGTGAGGCACAAGTGTTAAGGTGTAACACTGTCACGCCAAACACAAAAGTAACTTGTTAATGGGTGAGAATGGGATGTGAGGCACAAGTGTTAAGGTGTAACACCGTCAAGCTAAACACAAAAGTAACTTGTTAATGGGTGAGAATGGGATGTGAGGCACAAGTGTTAAGGTGTAACACTGTCACGCTAAACACAAAAGTAACTTGTTAATGGGTGAGAATGGGATGTGAGGCACAAGTGTTAAGGTGTAACACTGTCACGCTAAACACAAAAGTAACTTGTTAATGGGTGAGAATGGGATGTGAGGCACAAGTGTTAAGGTGTAACACTGTCAACGCTAAACACAAAAGTAACTTGTTAATGGGTGAGAATGGGATGTGAGGCACAAGTGTTAAGGTGTAACACTGTCACGCTAAACACAAAAGTAACTTGTTAATGGGTGAGAATGGGATGTGAGACAAGTGTTAAGGTGTAACACTGTCAAGCTAAACACAAAAGTAACTTGTTAATGGGTGAGAATGGGATGTGAGGCACAAGTGTTAAGGTGTAACACTGTCACGCTAAACACAAAAGTAACTTGTTAATGGGTGAGAATGGGATGTGAGGCACAAGTGTTAAGGTGTAACACTGTCACGCTAAACACAAAAGTAACTTGTTAATGGGTGAGAATGGGATGTGAGACAAGTGTTAAGGTGTAACACTGTCAAGCTAAACACAAAATTAACTTGTTAATGTGTGAGAATGGGATGTGAGGCACAAGTGTTAAGGTGTAACACTGTCAAGCTAAACACAAAAGTAACTTGTTAATGGGTGAGAATGGGATGTGAGGCACAAGTTTTAAGGTGTAACACTGTCAAGCTAAACACAAAAGTAACTTGTTAATGCATTTTTCTAATCCGTCTTGTTCGTTGGTTAAATTCACGTTTGTGAACGTTTAACTTGTTGAAATAAATTGTAATATGCGATGTGTTTGAAACCAAGTCTTGTTTTGAAAGAGTTGAAACACGCAGGCACCGAACACAGGGTGTGCTGTTTTTATTGTCTACTCAAATTCTTCATGTGATATGTTGAGTGACAACTTGGGCTAAAAAGGATTTTGTCGTTAACATACAAGTTAATTTTTAATTGGGCTTAATAACAATAAGCTAAAAACATAAAGTTTCACAATAAACCATGTCTGTTCTGCCTACCACGGGTTTATCGATTTTTTTTTTCGTCACAAACCTGAATTTATCACCGAGTCACTGTGGGTTACATTTTGGATATCCTAAACGTACTTGAATACTGTTGAAACCGGACCTTTTAAACTGTTGGTTCTGATAAAACTTTTATGTGCCTGACTTGTTTAGAATGTCCTTAATGTACTTGAATGCTGTTTCAACAGGATTTTTGAGCCACTGGTTCTAATAAAACGTTCATATTTCTGGCTAATTTAGAAAGTAGCTCGACTGCTGCACTCCACATTTGCAGGTCCTCGTGAGCTCACTATCTGAACTATAAAGCTCATGCTGCAACAGTCAGAAGGAGGACCTTCTATTGCTTATATAGGTTTAATTTTATCAGAAAGGTTCGCCTACAAAAATAAATTAAAATATTGTTTTTCAGAAATGAATTTCTGAAATAATTCTATTTTTCTTGCTAAATGTTTCACAAACTTGCGTAGCCTCTCTGGGACACGATGGAAGTTTGGTTTCTTTGTTTTGGAATTTCACGCAAAGCTACACGAGTGCTATCTGTACTAGCCGTCCCAAATTTAGCAGTGCAGGACTAGAAGGAAGGCAGCTAGTCATCACCACCCACCGCCAACTCTTGGGCAACTCTTTTGCCAACGAATAGTAGGATTGACTGTCACATAACGCCCCCACGACTGAAAGGCGAGCATGTTTGGTGCGACGGGGATTCGAACCCGCGACCCTCAGATTACGAGTCGAGTGCCTTAAGCCACTTGGCCATGCCGGGCCCACGATGGAAATCGGAATAATTCAACAGTGTACAAAAGGTTTATGAGAGAAAGAACATATCCTTTCAAATATAATGACTCCACTTTTATCATTTTACAAACTATCGAGGAAAATTAAACTTAAAAGGCATTAGTAAACAGAAAATAAGAAACTCGTGCAAAGCTTTAGGTTGTGTTGAGAGAACGCTCACTTATCTTGTTTCATGTGAAGGTGAGAGGCGCCATTTTGTTTAGGTTTAGGCGATATTGAGTTCGTTCGACGTTCATGTTGCAAAGTTTCATGCTATTTTTAAGATAGTGTCATCTTTCTGAGGGGACATCAGCTTGCTAAGTATAAATGTTTTGCTTAAAAGAATGCCATCTTGTCGAGGGGAAGCCAGCTTGCCAAGTTTCACGTTATTGTTAAAATAATGTCATCTTGGATTTCACACAATGTTGAGAGGATGCCATAAAATTACACGTTCCAATAATGGGCTATGCCATGCATTACAGTTACAGTTCACTTTACAATAATATTTTCAATTTTAGTAAGAGGTTATATTTTTCAACAAATAAAAAGCTGTACAGAGATGTTCAGAGCACTTGAGATATTTCGTAATAATTCTTGAAACTGCACAACATACACCCAACGTAAAATAACCTCGGACTAGCTTGGTCCTGAGAAGAAAAATAGTAATACATTATAATAAACCGAGGTGAGGTATAAATGTATATGTTTAAGTATACAAAAACTAAGGTTGAAGTTACATTCTAATGTTTAGTTTCAAAATTTTTTCAGCTTATTTTATCTTTTAGTGAAATAAACGCAATAATGAAAACATATAACAATGTAGAAACACAAGAGGTGTTTAAAAATGACATTGTTACCATGACTGTTACATGACATTACTTCATTAGCTGAAAACTATGCCATAAGATATCTTACAAGCTGGACACCACTACAGTTACATGACATTATCTCATCAGCTGGACATCAGAACACGAGATGAGAGTACTTCAACATCTGAAAACTGTCACTGTCGCGTGAGATAATTTCACCAGTTGAACGCCAGGACTGTTACATGACATTATTTCACTAGTTGAACACTAGGACTGTTACATGACATTATTTCACCAGTTGAACGCCAGGACTGTTACATGACATCATTTCAGTAGTTGAACACCAGGACTGTTACATGACATTATTTCACTAGTTGAACACCAGGACTGTTACATGACATTATTTCACTAGTTGAACACCAGGACTGTTACATGACATTATTTCACTAGTTGAACACCAGGACTGTTACCTGACATTATTTCACCAGTTGAACGCCAGGACTGTTACATGACATTATTTCACTAGTTGAACACCAGGACTGTTTGGAATGTTCTACTTTATTGAGTTTATGGTAATGAGCGAGTAGTTTGATACAATCATGGATTCATACGTAGTTTGATACACTGTTGGATTTATATGTAATTTATTCGAAAACCACAATTCACTGTAGTCCTCTCACATGGTTACTACCAAAGAAGTTTGTAACACATTGAAACCCCAAACTAAGTGTTAAGCAATTTAATACTTTCATTTTTATCAGAAATTTAAAAAAAATATATTCACAGGCTTTTCATTTTTTTTTCAGGAGAAAGTAGAAACACGTGTTAAATTTTAATTGAAAAATGAGATGTAAAAACTGTGTATACATTTACAGCTTCATATGTACGCACATATATAAACACGCGTACATAAACCTTCCTGGACATACTTATATGGTTTACCAGTTTAACAGAGTATGTCCTTTCTTCGAGATACGTTTCAAGTGTTTTAAATGTTTCTACTAATTCGTGGCTTAGTTGAAATAATCTTACAGTTAGATTCATCTAACAACCGTTGTTGAGGTTGCGTCACTGGTGCTCCAAAACCACCAATCTCTAGTTAACACCTCTCTCAGTTAAGAGACGTTTGCGTAAAGATATCCAAAACCATCAATCTGTAGTTAACACCTTTTACAGGTAAAACTGTACTAAGTCAGTGGTAACTAACTGTTTGTTTGTTGTTAAACTTAAAGCTATACAATGAGCAACCTGCGTTTTTCCAACAGCAGGTGTCGAAACGTGATTTTCAGTGTTATAAGCCCAACTTACCGCGTAGCCACTAGGAGGCAATTTATTTTATCATCATAAAATGTCTGTCGATGGACTTCCCTAGGGCTCTCCGTACTCTACTGGTTAAATTACTAGACTGCATACAGGAAGGTCCAAGGTTTGAACAACATCGATATTTCATTAAAAGACGTTTAGTATTTGTGGCTTGCGGGCATTATAGCTGTGAAATTCAATACTGCTAGGTTAAGACTAGCCGCTTAGGCGATTGTTGTTGTTGGTCAGTGTCACTTCTGGTCAGCAGTTCTAAGTAAGGGCGAATGACTAAAACCGAGTTCCCTTTCTGGCTCGCTAGCCTATGCACTGCATGGGGCACTGATATGTTGCAAATATAAACTGTTCTCTCGCTAGGTCAGAGTAAGCTATTTTACCCTACAGTAGCAATGGCATTCACTAAGTCCATTGTATGACGAAAAAACGTGGTACGAATAACATTAGAAAATATTCGCCGATTAGAAGTATACTACAGTGATGATAAGAGATCAGACAAGAGAAAGAAAAAACAGACCGTGAAATATATGCAAACTACTAGATTCCTGGGGCTACGTACGTAGAGTTAGTTGTCTTTTAGCGACCTCTACACCTTGTCTCTAACGCAAGCAAATCACTACGCATGACAGCTCAATGCTGACTGCGAGCTGTTAACCTTTGTGATGTTAGATACGACACGTATATAACCGGTCGTCTATTTCTCGGAAAAGAGCAACGTTAATAGCACTTTTAGGCTTCGATTATCAGACTCACTTTTCATATTCGCCGTGAGATTCCGCAAAACTATTTTTTAAACCCAATTCATCACAGATGGCAGCTCACCGAGTTCAGAACCACCAATTTATTCCATCTAATTCAAGCATGTTGAATGAAGTTCGCTCAGACCCCTGGGGTACGGAGTATTTTCCCGATGTTCTCTGAAGTGATTCGAGTAACAAAAGTGACACTTACAGCAGCGCGAAACACAGGAAATGTTGCTATGTTAAAGTAAGAGAGTGATTGGTTTGTTTTAAATTTCCGTTCACTTACTTCTATGTGATACTTATTAGAATCCCCAATGGCTGCCATTTTCCACCCACATGTTTTACAGAGAGGAGCAAAAAAAAAACACACACGACAAAAAACAATCAAACAAACGTGTTTCAGTTTGAATGGAGGGATTCTAATACGAGGACCAAAGACTTTGCTTTTCTTATATTATACAACCAGTTCACTAGAGGTCGCTGATCTCGAGGGGCTGTTCTATTCTAAAAATTGTTAGGTAAATATTTAATAACCAGCTTTGGTCTTGACATATGAGGCGACATTTGGTTAGTCATTACGTTTACAACTTTAGAATTCCTATTTATTTAAACATTATCATTCGTTCACTAGAGGTCACTGATCTCAAACGCCTTACTCTGGAATTGTTGAGTAAATTTTTAGTAATATTAACCAACACGATGTACCCGATGTTTAGTTTCATAAGGTAGTTTTATCCAATTGGACGCTAACGTCAAATACGTCATCGTATTGAAATGTTAACAAATGAGGAGTCAAGCTGACAGCAACAGCGAAACAAAAAACAACATAATTAAAATATAATGCTCGGTGTTCAATCTAATTTTGTGACAAATACTACGATAATGAAATTATGTCCATCATGAATCATAGCGAACTTAATAAGTTAGGTATAAATAACCAGTTCTTAGAGAGACAGATCAACTCGAAATCATATTTTTACATGTCTCTAGTTTCAAATCAAAAATGGAAAATCAAAAGATGAAGTGTGAAAGGGAAAGAATTTGCAGTTTACGTGATTGTTTGTCAAACTTCACAGTTGTGCAAAGTATTACATTTACAAAAGTATTACAAAGTATTACACTTATAAAAGGTGATTTTTGACAGTTTCTACGCAAATAAACTATTTATAGCATTTAATAAAAATCAATCACAAGAACCACTGCGGTACGAAAAAATGGGGAAAATAAAAAACTTAATTTATGAAATTGTTTTTGATATTAGCATCGATATAAATTGACAGAAGTGGTTTATTGTTTGTTTATTTTTGAATTTCGCGCAAAGTTACACGAGGGCTATCTGCGATAGTCGCCCCTAATTTTGCACTGTACGACTAAAGGGAAGGTATCCCAACTCTTGGGCTACTCTTTACCAACGAATAATGGGATTGACCATCACATAATAACGCCCCCACATCTGAAAAGGCGAACATGTTTGATTCGACGGGAATTCGAACCCGCGATCCTCACGCCTTAACCCACCTGGCCGAGAGAGAGAAGTATTGATATAAATGTATTTAATATTCATATATACGGATACTAGAAATTATATAAAGTAACAATACCGATATCAAATGACAAACCTATATCTATATACTTATAACGCCTCAACGGCTGAAAGGGGCGAGCATATTTGGTGCGACGGGGATTCGAACCCGCGACCCTCGGATTACGAGTCGAACGCCGGGTTGTCGATATAAACTGACCCAAGTAGTTATACAAGGTAATGATCATATAAACACAAACTGTTGTTAGTACTGACATAAACTGAGGCTGTGGGTAATGACCTAACCTGAACAGTTTTAATTATATGTATTAATTAAGATGAATTTTCATAATTACCTCAAGTTGTAGAGTTTGGACAAGCCTCGGTATCACGTGCTAGTATATTGATATTAATATCATTGGTCATATAAATTCTGTGCTTATAAATTTTCAACTACAGTTACACGAATATTTAATTGACCGTTTTATCATTGTTATATAATCTTATTGTTCTGTCGTCGGCAGGATTTTTAAACTTATCTGGTGAAACTAGTTCGTTACACCTGACCCTACAACATTTCGAAAAGAAATCTTTCTCAGCTCAGACCTCGTTCAAACTCCAGTTCACCTAAACTACAATAAATAACCAAAGCTCTTCCATCACCGTTTCTACCAGCTTGAGCACACGTACTCTACCATAAATTGTTGTAGACGTACGTTGCAAATGAAATCCAAATCTCTCCGATAATCTAGGACTACTGTAAAATCAAATAAATTTACTTGAACAAAATAACTAATAGCTATCATGTGCATGTAATCTACTTTCGAATGTGCTAGAAAACCTTATGCCACATTCTTTGACCTTTCTAGGTGTTCTCGACAATCTTACTTTATCGTTTTGATCTGAGAGTCATCATTAAATATCACGGCTCCCTCTAGCGAACATTTAAGTTACAACATTTAAAATATAGCTGCTTATAATATTTTATTATAGATGTACGTGTATACAATAGCCACGTATAGCTGTTTATTGTGTATTGATAATATTGTTTCAATCTTGTATTTATTCGGCAAACTCACAGTAATGTACCAGAAATATGTCTTGAAACTGTTCTAAAGTTTTTTGAGGAACAGTTAACAGGTTTAAAAGTAGTATAAACTACTGACGACTTTAGACAGCGTGGTATAATGTTTTAGGTATACTTTATAAATTACTCAAAAACTGTACATGGGATACAGCTGGTGCAACATTGAAAATTCGGAAGAAAACGATCAAACATCTTCAAGTCAAAACTAAAATACCAAACAATCAAACAAATACAAGTGCTCAAAACCGACCTATCAAAGAGACACACTCTCTGACTCAAAATCAAGTTATCAAAACATAAACCACTGTGAATCAAAATCAAACGTGTCGCAGGTTCGAATCTCTGTCGCACCAAACACTTTCGCTCTTTCAGCCGCGGGGGCGTTATAAAATGATGGTCAATCCCACTATTCGTTGGTAAAAGAGTAGCCCAAGAGTGAGCGGTGGGTGGTGATGACTAGCTGCCTTCCCTCTAGTCTTACACTGCTAAATTAGGGATGGCTAGCGCAGATAGCCCTCGAGTAGCTTTGTGCGAAATTCAAAACAAACAAATAATTCAGAAATATTGGGCCCGACATGACCAAGTGGGTTAAGGCGTGCGACTCGTAATCTGAGGATCGCGGGTTCGCATCCCGTCGCACCAAACATGCTCGCCCTTTCAGCCGCGGGGGCGTTATAATGTGACGGTCAATCCCACTATTCGTTGGTAAAAGAGTAGCCCAAGAGTGAGCGGTGTAGTGGTGATGACTAGCTGCCTTCCCTCTAGTCTTACACTGCTAAATTAGGGATAGCTAGCGCAGATAGCCCTCGAGTAGCTTTGTGCGAAATTCAAAACAAACAAATAATTCAGAAATATTGGGCCCGACATGACCAAGTGGGTTAAGGCGTGCGACTCGTAATCTGAGGATCGCGGGTTCGCATCCCGTCGCACCAAACATGCTCGCCCTTTCAGCCGCAGGGCGTTATAATGTGACGGTCAATCCCACTATTCGTTGGTAAAAGAGTAGCCCAAGAGTGAGCGGTGTGGTGGTGATGACTAGCTGCCTTCCCTCTAGTCTTACACTGCTAAATTAGGGGCGGCTAGCACAGATAGCCCTCTTGTTTTTTAATTTTGCGCAAAGCTACACAAAATCAAACTATCGAATAAAGAAATGAAACGCTGTAACTCAAAATCGAACTCTCATATAAACAAATCTCTATATCTCAAAACAATTAATTACACAAACCGGTTTGACTCAAGATCAAACTGTCAAACAGATATCAATGAAGCATATTCTCTGTCGCTCAAAACCAAACAAGTTTTTGTGACGTTAAAACAATGAAATGAAAACATCGATATGGTGAATTATTTATTCTAACTTTCTATCATTTGATAAGCTTTATTAAATACTCCTCATTGTCAGATAAAGTTCGTGTTTAATAGACTTCCTTTATCACTATGAAGTAGTCTCGAGAATCGTTAGTCAAACGTTCATGTTAGAAGCAACTGCGTTATTAAAACTTTACTGTTTAGTAATAAATTTTCCATTTCTCAACAAAAATATTTAAACTTCGACTGGTAAAGAATACGTCATCCACTAATTTCACTTCAATTTTTATAAACACTCTCAGGTTTTCTTCTTTCAAGATGTTTGTGACTGGATGTTAGGAGTAAACTAACCACTATTTGAATATTTACATATAGGTTGTTTTACAGAAAATTAGGAAGAATGAAACCCAGAACTTAGATCCCCATTCTCTTGATTATCAGACACCCCCCTCTAGTTTGGAGTTATTGTATTTTTTTTTTACTTACAGCAAAACTTCATTGGGTTATCTGCCGAGTCCATCGCGGGGAACGAACCCCTGATTTTAGCGTTGTAAGTCCGTATACTTACCGCTGTACTAGCGGGGACCTTGGAGTTATCGATGGAAATAAATAACATTCTCTGAGGATGAAGTTAAACACAGGTGTCACTACTGACGTTCTTATTTTAAGTTGAATAAGTTTGTTTTTTTTTGTACAACAAATATTTAAATTACCAGCCGCTACTAACAAAACATTTGTTGTAGTTTCATTCCATTCGCTTGAAGTTATTCTATTTTATCATTTACATGTTTTGTATTTAAGCTACGCTTTCTTACAGGCATCATGTGTTAGATCAACATATCCTGGTCTATTTGAAAATGAAAGAAAGAATGAGAGAGAGAAAAGCAGTCAAATAAAAACTAACGTTTATTTAATAAAACTACATTTTGTTTATCTTTAATTAAGCACAAAGATGCACAATGGGCTATTTGTGCTCTGCCCATTACGGGTACCGAAACTCGTTTTCTAGCGTTACGAGACCGTAGTTTTATCGCGCTGTCATTGTAGGGGCATTACACTACCTAAATTTATTTAATGAATCTATTAGTAAAGTGTTTGCATTCGAAATTTCGCGCAAAGCTACACGAGGGCTATCTGCGCTAGCCGTCCCTAATTTAGCAGTGTAAGACTAGAGGGAAAGCAGCTAATCATCATCACACTCTGCCAACTCTTGGAAATAGTAGGGTTAACCATCACATTATAACGCCCTCACGCCTGAAAGGGCGAGCATGTTTGTGCAACGGGGATTCGAACCCACGATCCTCGGATTACGAGTCGAACGCCTTAACCCACCTGGCCATGGCGGGACACTAGTAAAGTGAATAATCAAATAATGTAATGGTATTTTTAAGCGGTACAGAGTATGAAGCAGTTATGAGCCTTCAGTGTATCATACAATTTTACTAATTGAAATAGAGAAACTTATATAAACGGCAAACAAAACTCGTATAAAAAACAAAAGTAGCTAAAAGATGTTTGCAGTCTATGAAACAAGCCGAAGCTAAATTATTCTAAAGTAAATGTAAAGTGGCAATGAAGGCAAACATAGCTGATTATGCAAAAAACGTCCTTTCAAAAATGAACATTACACATCGATTAAGTATTGTTTGTGTGAAATACTTCCCAAATTAAAAAAAAAGTTGAAATCGAAGCAAGGCGTCACTTGATGACATTGTACTATTGTCAAGCATTTTCGCTGCATTCAAAATTTTGATTAAACAACAAACAGGTAAGGCGATTCTGAATTCAAAAGCCGAGATGCAATCTAAACTTCTCGCGCAAAGGTATTCCTTTGCAATATGAGATTTGTATCGTTTGGTAGATAAACTTGAGAGAAAATTTCCAGACAGACAAACGCAAGGTCATTACTTTAGATTTGACTGATAGTTATAAAGACTTAACATTATTGGATAGGTACGTGATAACGGAAATCCTCCAAAGAAACTTTTTTGCAGAATCAGTACTGTTGTGCAGATATCCGATAACAGAAATATTTCAATGTTGACTTGCAACCTTTTAATTATTAATTATTTTAATATTTTAATTATACTAAAACGACCAATATATTCTTCTTAGGTGACTACGACGCCATCTATTGTCGAATATACTATTATTTATACCAAGCGATTGGTAAATACAATTTATTTTTTTTAGAGGTGTTTACACCTGCGTAAAACCAAAACTAACCTCAAAACAAATGCGTAATAATAAACATTACTTTCAGTAAGCGATTTTTCTTATGTCTTGTAGATTCTTGTATAATATTAATCAAACTGTAATACTGTAATCATATGTAAAAGTAAATTGCTGATTTATTATAGTATATCATTTACCTCTCCCATGTTAATATCGAGAAGAAACGGAAGCTTATAGAAGTTACTTTCAAAATGAGTAAAAATTGACCAAGTTCTCTTTCCAGCTCAATTCAAGTAACATAGAACAATTGCTAAAGATGGCGCTTAAGTATTTCTTGTACAACAATTTTATGTCAGAGGTATCATTACTGGAAACTGACCAACAGTGATGTCTGTACGGTGCGACATCAAAGCACAACACCAGAATTAAAAATGTATTTTGTTACAACACTTCAAGACAATAAACAGAACTGAAATATTTTATTTCTAATATAAACTAAATGAAAACAGACCGATTAGGGCTTAAACCGCAACAATTTTGAAAGCTGTCTGGTTTTGAGTACAGAATTTCTTAACTTAATCACTTTAGAATTATTTTTCATATTACGTTAAAAATGTTTCCCGCGCTATCTTTAATAAAACGTACTTATCTATCTTGACGTTACACGGACACAATTTTCTTTTAACACTGTTAAGGCCTTTACAAACTAGTCTCGTTTCTTTGCGTGTTCAAGACGAACGTCTCTGTAATCGCTTATAACTTTAATATTACCACTGAATTAATCCCACCAATCATACAAAAGAAATTATGAACTGGGCACGTGCTAAGGGTAGAAGATTACCGGATAGAAGGGGGATCTAAAAACGGTTCATTGGGAGAAGATTAAGACAAACGAATAGGATGATGTCCAACCAAAGACTTTGTAGAGTGGTGGATGGGAGAACTTAGCCTCGGACCTGTCTAAGGACACAACATTTGAAAATGGTGAACTATGAATTAACTATGTATTACTTTTTTACTTGCAAAACTTTTTCATAATATATACTGCATAGCTTTAAGTGCCCTGTTTATCTTTGTATGGATTTAACAACTGGAAATTTCAAATGTCATGAAACTCTTAACAAAAACACGCAACAAGGTAGAAGTAACCCGCTTCATAACAAATATGTTAAGACTTAGGCATAATGCCGAACCTGAAAGCTAGCATAACTCGCTTGTACTATAATTATCATTATTTGGTTAGAATTAGTGTCATCAGCTTAAAACTGACAGTTAGATAACATCAACTACTGGGATTATATCAAAGGAGATTTATTAACACGAGACGTGAACCTAAAATATCCTTCATGAATAACAGGTACACACAACACAATCCGCTAGGGATTTTCAAATATAAAAAATTACAAATTTTTATGAATTTAGAATATCAAACATCTAAAGAAAAATTATAGCATACATATAGAAGGAAGAAAGCTTCAGAGTCAAACTTAACACCAATAAAACCGTGAATAAATCTAAATATTTCGGTCAATTTAAAACTTCAAAACTGTGTATCACGAAACAATATTTTTGGAACAAAATATCAGTTTTAAAAAGCAGGAAAAACTAGAAAAAACAACAATGACATGCGCACAAAAAACAAAACGAAACAAAGTTAAACTTGTGTAACAGTAAATATATTAATTATGTGGTGATTAAAAATTCAGATCTCCAAGTTTTAAAATTTGTTCAGAAAATCTCTTTCTTGAATAAGAAATTATATTCATTACATTTTTTTATGAAGAATCCTGTCCAGGTTCGAGGGTCCACAGTAGAAAACGGATACTTTTCCTTTCCTTTGGTCAGACAACTCTCGAAACATCTAAGGAAAGAAAACAAAATGGCTGTGAATAACATCCACACATTTCGTGAACATTTTTGTTTATATTATGCATGTAATTTTCATACAGTTATTTGACATTACCCTGAGGTAATTACATTTGTATCAATATTTGTCCCAACAATTTTTTCTGTTACATTTACAACAGCATAGAAGGTTAAATAAGATTCATTAAAGTTTAGTGAAACGTTTATCTTGTATGCTTACTCTCTGATAACTCGTTTCCCAACAGTCAAGTCAGTAAACAAGTTAAGCCTATCTCATCACAAACCAAAAACAGTTTACACACACAGTTGCGAAACGATTCAAATTTTGGGAGGTTTTTCTTTTGGCGAAGTTAGTATTTTTCCCCATGAAGGTTCATACATTTCGAATGTTGATAAAATAAAGTACAATATAAAATGTTAGATTGAATGAACTAGAATTACTTAACCAGTTCGGTATCAGTAAGCGAGATAGTGAATTATTTAGCATTTGAAAAATTGATTAGAGTATTTTTTTTACAAGGCGTTCATTAGCTTCGAAGTATCTGTTGAAAAATTAAGAACTTAGGCCTAACAATGAGCCCAGCCTCTACAGAACATAATTAGACAAGTATATTCAATCTTTATTAAGCAGACTTAACTTCATGACAGAATACATTATAACAATATCAAACCTTGTCCCAGTCTGGCTGGCCTGGTTGCGTCCTTGTTTTCAAACCAGTAATCAAACATCTTTTTGATTTTCCATGAAGCAAATCTAGCGCCAACTGTAGGCCTAGAGCCTTCATGTCGTTCATGTGAAGAGCCGAAGTGATGAAGATGTGAATGTCTAAAAAGCTGTCATTTGTGCCACCAATTTCTGCCTGCTGAATTTCGAGGTCACTCAAAAGGCTAATAAACCATTCGAATGACCGCTGTTCCTGGTTTAGCCAAATGAAATCAACCTGAAATATAAATTATTCCTTTTTGTTCACAATGCACGCATTACTCGAAACATTCTTTGCATCACCGATAAGTTTTTACCATTTATTAAATACGCTTACGTTTGAGAATTTTTACTGTGTTTCAGTTCGTTAAGCCCTCTAATTTTTTCTGGGCATTTCTCAACCACAGTATAACGATACAAACAATCATGTTGTAAAACGTGATTTAAAGATATATCACTTATTCGAGTATGTTATAATGAAATTTTTCATTTCTTTTCACTAAAAAAAGCATTAGGACACTATCAGGGACATATTTCAGTAACTGATAGAGGGGACTCAGCCCCAGGGCTCATAGATAATTTTATTATATGTAAAATAACATGGGTTGTATGGCACACAACCTTAAATCTGCCACTGGACATTAGAAATTTCTTGGGCGCACTTGAAGGTAAAACGATGCAATAACTCGTGCAGTTAATTTTGCCTGTGACTAGTTGGCCGGATAAATATGATACGTACGAAATAAGAATTCTACCCAGTAATTCTTGAGACAAAAACCTGATTGTACTCGTCTTTACCAAAACAACCATTAAAACATCTCTCATAACATTAAGAGATTTGACGAATCAAAGACAGTACAAAACACAACAAGAAAAACACCATCACTAACGGTAGAAGGTTTAACGAGTTGCAAAAAATTCCCAAAAGCAGTTAGAACGTCACAAAATATTGAAAATTTCATACTAACTGTAAGGGAGTTGCTAACGTATCCTATTTTATTTTTAATAGCCGATACGCTTAATATAACATTATATTTTTGGCTTTGAGAAACAAAACTAATTTAATAAGTGAAGTAAAATAGAACTGATACAATGAATTTTTGTTGTTGTTTTGTTTTTCTTCTCAAAATCATAGGAGTTAAGACACCAGGTGACATTCTTGGGAGTTTTAAAACAATAACTTAACATTTTTGTAAGTTGTGAATTATCCCAATATTTAATAACGCAAATTGCAAAAAAATTTATAAATACATTTTTCGTTGTAAGTAGCGTTAGATTTGCCAAAGCATGAATTAGTGTGTAAGATATAAATTGAAACTTTGTAATAACCGAAGAGTCATTTAAGATATCTGTACGTAATATTCATTATTTGTGAAACATTTTACACACAAAGAAACATTATCGTTGACATAAGAAAGCAAAACATTTCCTTACTAAAACTGAAATAAAAAAGACCAATGTAAGAGTTAATCAGTAATTTACAAAAAAAAACAACACACCCCGAATGCAAATCACTAACTATCATCTATGTTGTGCTCAAATCAAGCTGTAATAGTACATAACGTCTGTTTGGGTTGAGAAAGTTTTTACATAGGAGAACAACGTTTGATCTTCTTCGGTCGAACCTGACGATGACCGAAGAAGGTCGAAACGTTGTTCACCTCTACGTAAAAATTTCCTCAACCCAAACGAGCCGTTTTACATATATTTCTCTACAAGTGGGTTTTCTCGACATCACCGAAGCTGTAATAGTGTTACCAATATAAAACCTAAGGTGATAGAACTTGTATTAGAAAAAATAATTACAGCAAGTTTTCGTTTTATTTAAACAGTTTCCACATTTCCCTAAGCACGTGGTCTTTATTGGGGTTGAATAAGTACTTAATCAGTTTCACACCTTACGAAGTATGCGATTGGTGCGAGGATTCAACCACTGATGATCACAGCTGGGACACTTCATCTTCGATTGTTGGTATTGTAACATAATGCTCTGTAACATGCTAGCAAACGGCGTTACTCCTATCTCAGCAGCTATGAGCACAGCATGCTGAGACCAGAAAATCTGTCGAGTGGACAAACCGTAAGGACCGTCTAAGACCACCTGTAGGGTTCAAATAAATAATGACCTTTATGTCGTGAAGATTTAGTGAACCTGAATAATCACATCTGTATATATGGCGAAAGTTCAATTATTGTAAATGCACTAACACATAAGAACACCCCTCTACACCACATTATTATGTTGCAGTATTTATTTATTTATTTTATTTCGCTACACGAGAGGTATCTGTGCTAGCCGTCCCTAATTTAGCAGTACAAGACTAGAGAGAGGGCAGCTAGTCATCACCACTCACCGTCAACTCTTGGGCTACCCGAATAGTGGGATTGACCGTCACATTATAAATGTGCCCCACAGCTGAGAGGGCGAGCATGTTTGGTGTGACGGAAATTCGAACCCGCAATCCTCGGATTACAGGTCGCGTGCCTTAACCACCTGACCATGCCGTGCCTGCAGTATTTCTTGCATTATTTTAATTTACATTTTACTAGGTACAATTGATCATTTCTAAGGATCACTTCACATACACAGCCATTTCACAATTCCTTCAGGTTAAACCAAACAATGCTTTATCCAAAAAAGGTAAAAGTATTGTTATAAATTCACTCTCTTGCTACTCAAGAGACGAAATTAAAGACCTGCCCCTCATTCTCTTTATAATAGAAACTGAATTTTTGACTATTAAACAGCTAAAACTAAAGACTTTCATTCAGTTTTGGTATTAAAAACTTGCAAGTTCTCTCTATTAAACAGCTAAAATCATTATCCATTCACTCTGTTATATAGAGTTGTCTTTCTCTAGAAATGTTTACACAATGATGAAAAACGAAACAAACAAGAATTAAAATGAAATTGAGTACCTTTAATGGTTTTTTCGCTTGAATTACGTGTTTTGCATCAAGTGTTTCATTCCATAAAGATGATGCCAACTGTCCTAGTTTCTCTTCCTCATCATCTCTTTCCCAGGCTACAGGAAATACGACTGTTGGCAAGGTTTTTCTAAACCCACCGTCTTTAGTGGTGGCATCGAGTAGTCTCTTCTTTGGATGAGGAATTCTAGTTCTTCTTCTGGTCGAGTCATACGTTGAAGCTGATCCACTCATTTCTTGTTTTATTTCTTGTTCATATCGATTCTTTGGAGTTACACATGGTTGGCCCGATCCTTTCAAAAATATATAGTTGTTATTATCTTCACGTGGGGTATTTGCCCCTTCCTTTTTCTGGTCTTGCAACATGTCGTTATTATCTTCACGTGGGGTATTTGCCCCTTCCTTTTTCTGGTCTTGCAACATGTCGTTATTACCTTCATGTGGGGTATTTGTCCCTTCCTTTTTCTGGTTTTGCAACATGTCGTTATTACCTACATGTGGGGTATTTGTCCCTTCCTTTTTCTGGTTTTGCAACATGTCGTTATTACCTTCATGTGGGGTATTTGTCCCTTCCTTTTTCTGGTTTGGCAACATGTCGTTATTACCTTCTTTATTCATATTTATGAGGCAATACTCTTCGTGCCTTTCTTTTTCTTGTTTCACGTCATTGTTTATAAATGTACGAGGGTTAACGTAATATTTCTGTGGGTCACCTTGTAGATCAGAAGTGATATCACATGTTGGTGGTGATTGTGCTATAGAAACACATTTTTCTTCCATGTCCGGAAAATACTGTTGTTTATAAATGTCAAAACTAGCATCTTCACAAATCTGATTCTGTTTATCGAAATAAGTCCATAGCAAATTTGTCCACACTCCCACTGCCCTGACGTGCAACGAAAGAGTATCTGCGAGACAGAAAGAAATCTGAATTAATTTTTCGTTTCTTTGCAAAGTTTTCCAGACCCATAACATTGCGAGGCGTGTAATACAGAAAAATTATACGGTATAATAAACATAACCTGCAACACGAATAACCCTACTTTGGTGGACGGGTATATCTGTACCTATGTATATAACCAAACTTCTTCGCCGTCTATTGAACAACATCACAAACAAACTTCTATAAAAAATTCACACTTTTGGTATTTAAGATTCAGAGAATGAGAAAAATAGCTGCAGTATGTGTAAAAGATATTTCTTTATAACAGGACAAAATTTTAAATAAAAATACCCATCACAATAAAAACACGACTTTACGTGAGAGTTTGATTATATCTTTATTGATATAGCTTTTAGATGCAGTACAGAGAAACTGAAGTTCTTGATAAAACAACTTTCTAATAAACGGCAACTCTTTTAAAATATAAAAAACATTACAGTTTATATCAGTATCATTTATAAACGTTTTGAGCTCTGTACATTGAAGCATTTTAAAACACAAGGAGTTACGTATGACTAACAAACACAATCCGAACACTATTTGTGCAGCACTTTCCAGAAAAAAACAAACAAAACAAACAATTGGAAAATGTTCATTTTTTTTCTAATTTTATCTTCTACGAGGTATGAATATTACGATTATACAAGCAGCCGTCCTAAGTCACCGTTTCTGTTACTTACATGAACGCACGAACACGATCTGTAACACAGAATTACATGAACGTACAAACAAAGGTTGAGAAACAGTTTTCTGACAAGGATCACTTAGAGTGCAAAGCCTTGATCTAAAACATTTTCGTAATTGTTGGTAGCTGTGACGGATTTAATAACTGTTTGTTTCAGTTTAATATATTAAAAAATGTATGCAACTTTATTGTTAAATGTATATTGCGTAAGACCCGCCTATTCTCTAACTTCGTAGAATGTTCTGAAGAGTAAGAATCAACAATATAATGTAATATTAGTTATTGACAGTATCGTTACCAAGTATACTTTCGAGAATGTCCCTTAGAAAAAAGAAAAAATAATAATAAATTGACCCGCCAAATGACGGTTAAAATTATTGTTGGTCGGCTACAGTCAGTATATTACAAGTCTCGGAAGCTATAACTGTGACAAACAGAAAACTACAGATATTTCATCAGAAACGTTTATAGATTTCAAACATTACGAGACGTTCAACTTCAGAGAATTAACTTCAGACGTTAGCATTTCTACGAAGGCATTAGATATCTTCCCCTGTGAAAAGTAAGCTGTTAAACCGTATCAGGCCAAACAAGAATAGAACTGGCTAGCATTCCCCGTCAAGTGAAGTGTATTTGTGTATCAACATAAAATTAATTCGCTCATCGTAGACCTGAGCGGTAGATAAAATATTCAGTTCCAGACCTAATATGAGACTGAATATCGTGTACAAATTTGTAAATTTTGTGTAAATAATTATTTGTGATAACTATTTATAATAACCGTCATTATAAATCATATTGCTGCTTGTATATTAAAATTGGCAAATAATAAATTTTATGCACGTCGGTATTCTATTAAACTTTTAAATTAAAATCTACGGCTAGTTCAAATAGTAGTACGTAACATAATAAAATCGGAGACTTGTCCAAGATGAATTATAATACGTAATAATGGTTCATTCTACGGCGTCACGTGTTCCGTTAGAATAAACTAAAATGCAGTCTTAATCTAAATTACTGTTGGAGTTATTTATAAACGAAATTATTTTTCAAGTTGTCTTTCTGTAACAATATTTCAGGAAAAACGCTATTATTATTTTTATATAAATTACTATATTTTGACACCAGTGGAAACTTATTCGACAAAATTATTTATTGATGGAATGAATAGACAACTGGAGAGAAAAATCTAGTTTGTTGTTAGAAAGCAGCTACAAGTCTGTTTGGTTCTAAAGTACGTATATTAGTTCACTTATATTATACTCTACTGAACACTGCAATTTTTGCTATGTCATATTCCATCGGGCCATTTAGAATGATAGAAAAGGCTAAATCAATAGAAGTGTGTGTAATATTAGGGGGCGTTTATGGGTATGAGTAGTTAATACAAGGTCTTTGTTGATTTAACCTGCACTTCATTACATCAGCGCCATCATACTGATGAGTGTAAAATCGATCAAAGCAAAGTACCATGGGTAATAAAAGTCCAGTCAAGCTATTGAATTCAACCCACCTATTTTAATTACTATGTAAACGAAGGTTGTTAAACATAATTATTATTATTACGATAAAGTTAAAATTATTATTTATATCTCGGTGTAAACAGTCACTTTACAAGCACGCATGATTTTATTTGAAAGGTTTATTTGTTTGTTGTTTTAAAATAATTAAATGGAAAGACGCTAACAGGCGGCGTAGCGAAACGTAACTTACCGCATTGCTCTGGAGCACTACTGATAGTGAAAGGATGCCACTCAAATTTTGCGATTGACGGAATTTTAATAAAACATAATCCCCAGGCTGGAAATCAAAATATCTGGGTCGTTTGATAACTAACTGGATAACCTGGAACACGTAAGATAAACACTTTTAGAGATCTATTTATTTATATTACACTGTTGTTAGACCATAATAAAATTCCAACCATTTGTTATATCTATTGTTATGGCGTGAACGGCTTTTTCAAGCTTGCGAACACGATTATAACTATACTTGTTATAAAATATCAGTATTAGGCCTATTATATATTTCTTGAACACTATATTCTTTATCTAGTCCTTTATGGATTTTCAGAACTAGTAAGGTGTATATAATTACTATTCCAATCACGTTAAGTTTACCATATCTAAATATTGAGCGAAGCATGTCGTCAGTAATGGGTTATGGCGAAAATATTGTGGGTAGAATTGGTTACGTGTCTAGGATTTTGGAAAAGGTGGTCGGCGCCCGGATAGGAATCTCATAATTTCAGCATACGTCGTTTACATGATGCAGACAGATG
>NC_134828.1:10826023-10882371 GCF_004210375.1 Tachypleus tridentatus
TAGAAAGCCAAGGTCCTAATCTATCAAGTGACATATACACTGTTTTCTGTACAAAGAACTCTCTATTTAGCTTTCAGTTCAAACCTTATTCACATAGGAAATACACTGATAAGTGTAGCTGAATTTTGAATGGTTATTTTCAAATACTTAAAAAATTATGATAGCTATGTGATAGTCTATATTTTGCATGGTATCATTCTGTGTGATTGGAGCATTATTAAATTCAGTAAAAAATTAATCATAGTAGTAGCTTTAGTATAAAAAAGTAGGTTTGGGTATCCTCAGTCAATAGCAAAAAAACAACACTCAGTTATGTTATGTTATGTACTTTGTTTCTTGATTTTTAATGTGTTCTTTACTTATTAAAATAAAAGAAACAAAGATGTAAAAATTAGAAATCTTTCAGGTTAGATGAAGTAAAATAAAGAATAGTATTAATAATATCTACAAGGTGCATAGTAGGCAGATCATGTATTGTTATTCAACAGAGTAACATGTGCTACAAAGTCACCAACTGATTTTCAAATCGCGTGGTGCATATATCAATTAAACATGGCTCAAAGATCAATAGTACAATGACATTTATAAACAAATATAAACTATTACAAGTTTACAGCTATTAAAGGTAAATGTAGTTTATGTTACAATTTGAGGTGATATTAGAAAGAAAAAAGGAGGGAAAATAGAGTATGAAATTTTACTGAAAAAATGTTTTAAGTTTAGTTTGGGAGCTTTTAGAGGTTAAGGGTAATAAAATTTGAGGTTTTTCAGATGAAGAAACCTATTTTTAATCATAACATTAAAATTAATTTGTACTCAAAAGCAGTCAATACTTTGACTTCATAAATCCACTAAAAATTCTGATTTTAATCCTACAAATTGGTAAATGATTACTAGAAGCTTGCAAGATTATGGGAAGATACACAAAACATATTACAATTTAAATTATGGAACCTATAAAAGTCAACTTGGTTTCGTGAACTCAGATGATTCAACCAAGTCTGTAGGAAGAGTTAATTTGAAAGAAATGTATTAATACAAATCTCATAAATAATATATGTTCCTTTGCATTTTTAGATACACCATTTACTCTGTTTGCCCTTTTCAGTTTTAAGTTACCTTTATAATCTGGGTGCTAGTTCTCGAGCAGTACATCGATATTAGGTCTCTCTTAATTTACTAATACAGTGTCACCTTTCAAAAATACGAGATCACTTTATTTTAATAACTAGCAGAATATGTTAGTTATAAACATGCAAACTACTACTCTGGGGGATTACAAAACTTGTTGAAAAAAAATCTTTAGTCTTGTACTTACCAAACAAGCAATATACACTTTGTACACAGGATCAGAGACCATGGTGGCCATAATGCTACAACAGATTTCTGTGACACGTTGGTTACAGCTCTGTTTAGTTGCCCAGTTCTCTTTTCCTGATTCGGAGTTCTCTTGATTGAGAGACAAGTTCGACGTAACTTTCCGAGCTAATCGGCATAGTGCCGTTTCCCTAACAGTCCAGTTACGCGAAAACAGACAGCTTATCAGGTCTTTTTCCAAAACCTATATTAAAACAACACTAAGTCAACAATTTAGGATAAATATGCATCAAATCTCTACCCAAAAAAATAAAGTGTGGTATATTCCCATTCAATGAAATGTGTTTCTGTTACATCTATGTGTTCTTGATTATTTATTAATATCATTATTTCACAACAAAACATTTTATTTATGCAGTTTATATATTAGAGTAAAAATTAAGTAATTTTAACATTCTCATCAGTGAGAGGTCAAAAGGCACCGTGCCACATTTTATTGTGTTACATTCAAGATTTAATTAACCTATTTTATTACCACTATACATGAATAAACTTGCCATCAATATGTAGTTAACAAACTACATTTCAAGTTATCAATTTTATAAAGCAATATTAAAGAAATCCTCAATCTTCCCCTAGTATGAGAATTGTGACATTTCTTCAATAGGTCTTACTTCTCCAATTCGTTTATCACCCTTCTGATAGGTATGGATTTTAATGTAAGTCACTCATTATAATATAGATATCACTCATGGAAAACACAATTTAAAGCTTTCAACCACATCTGCCTATGTAGCTATAAACTAGAAAAGCAGGCCAACTTACCACACCTACCTGTCACATACCATATTTCAATAAATGCTGAAAGGTCTATGATGTTTTATGCTATATTATTTGTAAACAATAGAAAGATATAATTTTTACCTATCAAATGATGTTACATTAAATTTTCTGTAAAGTATTTTTTTATTTCACCCCTAGTTAGAAAATCTTATTTCTACACAAATTACATCAAAGAGCTTATCACAATTTTTAAATAGATAAAAAGCCATAGAAATGATAGGTAAAGAATACTGTTTGCTTTATATATATATATTGTTATTTTGTATCTTTAGATGCATTATTAAATTACAAAAATTTGGTAGCACTATTAATATAACAAAGTAGGCTTAAAATTCCCTGACAGTCTGCAGCAAAACCAAGAAATTTACGTTAAGATTTAAAAAAAAATCTTCATGAATCATACTTGTGATCAGCTGGTGGTAATGTAATTCAATATGATAATGTGAGATACACGTTTCCTATGCTATTTACAACTTGTGTGATAGGATTGTTACTTAGACACAGTTTAATATGGCAATAAAACAAAACTTATGTATAAACAGAAGTATGCTGTTATGAGGTATAATATATTTAGGATAAACAACAGTAGTTGTCTGTTATAAACTACTGTCATTCCAGAAAAAAAGAAAAATAGTAATTTATTTCACATTTTGTTATTGGTGGTTATGACAACAAAGTTGTTCAAATACACATGGAGTTAGAACAGAGAAATTGACAAATATAGGTTTACTGAAAAACAAAGTTTGATATTTATTTAGATTTTTTTGTGTGCATAAGTATTGTAATGTTTACTGAAATTTCATGAAGATACAAAAAACTTGTAGCATGGAAATTCAGGTGGTCGGAACTCAGTCAAACTAACTTAGCCTGTAGAAAAAGAGTTAAAAAGAAAACAGTATAGCAGGTTAAAAAAACTGACCATCTATACTTTTAACTTCATTACCTGCATCCATGGCTGTGCTTGTTGTTGCTGAGCATGGGAGAGAGTTTCTGTTTTGGGTAGAGAAATGGACGTTGCAAGGTACGTTCTCATCAGAGGAAGATGATGAGGACGACCAGGTATGGTTACGTGATGTTCTGATGAAGATTGCTGAGAATTTTTAGCCATCACCTTTTCTGTCTCGAGGCTTAACAGACAATAAATATAGATACATAAATATGTACCAGAAAATACATCACTTTACCTGGAAATAAAGTCACTACACTTTGTCTTTTCAAAGATAATACTTACTAATTTACTGAGGATTTATAATTATAAACCTGCCTATAGAAGCTTAAACATTTTACTGTTTCAGGCTGTTATTAAACTGTAACAACAATGAAAGCTTGGTTTGAAGAATTGTGCAAAACTTTAATTATTATGGTATAGAATTTTGAAGTTTTAAACATTTACAATTCCACTTATTATACTTCTTCCAGGTAATAAATAAGTGCACAATTATTTGGTTTATTAGTAAATCCTGAAAACAAAATCCATTTCAATAAAGATCTAAGCATATATCTCATAACACTCAATAATTTGGTAAAACCTACCTGCTAGGTAATGGCCACTGGCTCCTGCAAAGAGGGCAAAGAATGGGTTCGTTCTGCTGTCTACACTCTTCTGCCCCTAATAAAAAAGGTTAACAGTTACAAATACTAACTCCAAAAAGTATTTTTAACTAGAAAAGCCATGACAGTGTTTATAAGCCCATAAAATTTGTATGTTTAAGCACAAACAAGTAGTTATTACAAAATTATTTGTTAATTATAACCTGTCTATATCAATCATAACTTTCTAAAGAGCCCATAAAAAACTGTATAATTTTTTATCATCAGTAAACAATATTTGTATTTAATCACAACTGGACACATTTCTTATTGTGATAGATATGGAATCCATAAATAAGAAAGATTATTATTTTTTTACTACTTTCAAATCAAGATAAGTAAGATTTGTTATTTTGAAAAACATAAAGTTAGTTTTTACTATTTCCATTATGCAGGTCTCAAGTACAACACACTTACAAATAGCTATACAATGGTGATGGAGTCTGTTGTGACAACCCTGTTCACATCTGACCAAAGATTCTCCTTCAACCATGTCGAGAAGGCAGATGGGACAGAGAGTGGATTCTTCACTCATTCTGATATGGAAAAATTTCCCAAGTTGTTAATAAAAACAAAAACAAATATACTTGAAGGACTTACAGTTAATATATAACACTGCTCACTTAAGATTTAAAAATTCTTGTATGAAATTTTCTTTCGTCAAATTTTGACCAATATCTTACTTTCGTTGTTCTTGTATTGCCGCATCAGGTAACGATGATTCAGACCGAGACAGTTTGTTTACGGGTCGTGATACAGGTGTAGAAATATGCTGATTTACGGGACTTGCGACCTGAACTTGCCGTTCTTTTCGCAGGTGGTACTGACGAACCAATTCACTTACCTAAAAAGTAAACATTCATAATAACTGACAGAACTGGTAACATTATATTCATGTTCCATGTTTACAATATAACATTTACTTTCACTCTATCTAAGCAAAACACAAGGGATTATTGAACTACAGATATAATTTGGAATCCTGAGTCAAAGTAATAAGTAATACACATCTTTATATGGTAAAACATGATGTTACTGAACAAATTTCACAACACTGGCCAAATGTGTTAGCCTTTAACCTGATGTTTTAAAATTAAAATTAATTAAGGATGACAATCTATCATAACATTTATTTAATAAATAATAATTCTAAATTAGCAATACAAGTCATAACTAATACATTCCAAATGATATCAATGCATTTGCAACAAAAGCCCTTTTAAATGCTTTTCTGTTCAAGTGACTTACATTCAAAAATTTCTCAAACTACTATTTATTTGTGTTATAATATAAAATCTTAGTTAACAATCCAATTTTGATACTATACAAGTTTTAGGTTCTTAATTTTATAGGGCAGTATTTAAAATAATCCTGAATTTCAACATGATACATTTTCTCAAAGCAGCTGCCCTTTATTCTATTCATCACTCCCTCCAATAAGTATGATATTTAACATAATAACTCACTATAAAATCATCACTGCTTAGACAAACCATAGTTTGTATAGCCTTCAACTCTGGTTGGTAACAGAGCCATCAATTAAAAAATGAAACCCCTCTTACCACACCCACCCATCACACATCTAGTCTTTCAGAATTTGTGTTTTTTATATTTAATTATGTATTACCTATAACCGATAGAAAGCCAAGGTTTTTATTTAGCTAATGATATATTATATTGTTTTCTGAAGGAAAACTTGTTAATAACCTTATTAGTACAGGTTTCATTCCCACGGAAAAGATAATGACTAAACTTGGATGAATTTGTAATGGTTCTTGTTGCATAGTTAAAAAACCAGAAAAATTAAGGAAAAACTGTTTACTTTATGCATGTTTTTTGTGCATTACTTAATTAAATATTAAGTATTTAGTGCATTACTATTATTAGTATAAAAAGCAGGGTTAAGTGTGATTGACAGATTACAGAAAAAAATAAAAATATTTAAGTACTTTATTTCTTGTGTTTCATGTTTATTCTTTATTATTATAAAAGTTATCAAAATGTAAAAATAAAGATATCTTTATGTCAGCTATGCTTTGGTAATGTGAAACAAGGAATAACCAAAGTAAAATGTTTCACTTAAGATGAATGTCATTTCATATTACAATTTGAGTTCATCTGAAAAAGAAAAAAGTGCAATTTAGACTTATTTTCATTTTTTTTGGTGGTAACAAGGTTGGTCAAACTGACCCACCTTGTATGGGGTTTATACGTAGTTACATTTGAAATGTATTTAAGATGTCTGAAAAATTACACAAATGAAACTAGAGATAACTGAGATGAAGAAAAGCATTTTTAATCTTAACATGAAAATCACTTTGTGCACAGTCTATTCAAAGATATATTCATGGATAAATCTTTTCTTAAATTTATTTAAAATACCTTATTAAAAATGATGAGTTTTTGCATGTGAAAAACTGATAATGTTTAATGAAAGACTACCAAATTTTGTGAAGATACACACACTATGATAAAAGTTAGTAGTGTTAAATCTATAATGACTAAAAGTGTACAAAGAGGTCAGGTGATTGGTCAAATTCACCAAGCCTATGTTGAGAGAGTTAAAGACCTCTACTCTCAGTGTATGGAAATGAAATTAATATTATAATGTATATTATGATTCATAGTTTTGATCCTTTTTCTTCAAAATAAACCTTTTAAAAACCTATTCAAAACTTCAGATGTATTGTCACATGACCAACAATGTACGAAAAGTCTACTTTGACACACTGTATCTTCCACAATATAGTACTGTATAGGTATGACTAGATACAAAATGCTTAGCTAACCTTTTACTCTTTTATTTCAAACTTCTTTCAACAAATACAGTCCAAACAAGTAATAAATTTTTTTCCACCTGTGACAATTGCCATGCTCACATTCAACACATCTGTTTAAGCTTTATGGACCACATATAGACATTACATACAAATGTCTATAACAATTAGGAAGAGCTCATTTTACAGTATATCCTAAAACTGGTCATCTTGAAATCAATGCCAAGTTACTGTCACAGAATACCTGATATTGACTCCAGTATGGTTAGTTGTTTGATCAACTACCAACACTTACAGTTGTTTCTTAAGTATATCATATAGTTTATATTTAGGTATCAGTACTATGTTTTAGTTAAATATGTATTAGTTATGTTTTAAGATGCACAGTTGAAAGTTTTAAACATTTTAAAATATACATCACATTTTGCATCTGATCTCAAGGCTTATGATATTACATGTTGAATGTAAAATTCCATAAAGTGTAGCATATCTCCCTTTAGTATACCACAAGGACACCACTGCCTTGTTTCAAGATGAATAACAAGTGGTAAAGGACAAAAAAGTAAAATAAAACAAAAAAATTAACTACATGTGAAAAGGAAAATACCTGAAATTGTAAAATTAACAGAAGAAAAATATTTAAAGATATTCTACAATTAATTAATTTTTTTTGCTTCCCAATTTTGATAATTTAATTGCATTGTAAGTTGAATATAAAAGCTAGAGTTAGTGATATGGCAGAGAAAATGAACATTTACTTTAAAATACATTTGATATCCTTTCAGAATGTTCTAGAGATTATGTAAATGAGATATAACAACTATAAGACAAAAATCTATTTTGATATTTAAAATGACAATCACCTTGCACTAACAGTTTAGAGTGCAAATAACTACTACAGATAAATAACATTTTTAGTAGAAATGTGTGACAAATGTCATATCACTCTTTATGTACAAAATACTTGTATACTTTAACAAAATCTTACTAGGTTTTGTGAAGAACACTAGAGTTAATTTTCTTTTACATATACATGTCTTCCCCCAGTCAAATTGATATAAAACACATGTCCATACAGAAAGAATCACTTTTAAACTATTAATAATAAATTTTCTGAGTGCACTTTAACAAAATATAACACTTTAATTAGCAAATAATAATCTTCCCCAACACATTTTTAAGAACTATAAAATTTAACCATTCCTATCCGACTACCAATCTTAAAAATAATTTAGACGAATGTTAACTTGTAGTTATATTAAAGCTACTCAATGTATTAGTAAGGGTTAATAACTTTCAACAAATGGATTTGATTAAGGATTATTTTCAGCGTAGTAGCACAGGGATAAAAATTATTGCACATTTAAATTACATACTTTTGTTACTGGGTAGCTTTGTCATTAACTTGAAAGAAACTTGTTAAAAACTAAAAAAACAGTACTTTAAGATCCATTATCATATTTGAAAAACAGTAAAACGGACTGATCAAAGATGATAATAAGTCTGAACAAACTTTTTATTGAGTAATACCTACCTCAAAGTTTTTCAGTGTTCTACTAAACAGTCTTGAGTCTGCTTCATTAACTTGAAATACTCGAAGCATGATGAAAAGTATATGAATACAATGAGGACCTCGTCCACAGGAACAAGACTGAAAAGTGACATTAAGTGTTTTAATACTCTGTTTTAGTAATAATAACAACTGAATACCTTATCAAACACTAACAATATAATGAGAGCAAACTACTATCCATATTGTGTATCAGTCCAACACATCAAAACATATAAACAGAATACTCTATTCATATGCTAAGGCGTTTTTATTCATACTGTTTGAAATATCTAACAAATTATACACATACCTTCACATAATACATTATTTCTAGTAGTTGAACTGCATTGAGCATTTCCATCACTCTGTCTCTGATTTGTAATGTAAATGCTAGAAATATTCCATAGTTTACAAACAGCTACATTTGGACAGAAATAACTTGATAAGACTAACTACATTTTACCACAATTCACATAACTTTACATGGTGATTCTATGTTAAAGGTGATAAAATGTAGTTTGACAAAAGTTTAGCTGTTTTTTAAGTTTTTAAACTGCCATGACCTGTCACTTGGAAAGGATTATAAACTAAACTTCTGAAAAAAAATTTCAATATGTGAATGATAATCATAAACATTTTAGGAAGTGCAATCTCGTCTACACACATTGCAAGCTGGACATTTTAGGAAGTGCAATCTCGTCTGCACACATTGCAAGCTGGACATTTTAGGAAGTGCAATCTCGTCTACACACATTGCAAGCTGGACATTTTAGGAAGTGCAATCTCGTCTACACACATTGCAAGCTGGACATTTTAGGAAGCTAATCTAGCTCACACACATTGCAAGCTGGACATTTTAGGAAGCGCAATCTCGTCTACACACATTGCAAGCTGGACATTTTAGGAAGCGCAATCTCGTCTACACACATTCACATTGCAAGCTGGACATTTTAGGAAGCGCAATCTCGTCTACACACATTGCAAGCTGGACATTTTAGGAAGCGCAATCTGCCTACACACATTGCAAGCTGGACATTTTAGGAAGCTTAACTGTCTACACACATTGCAAGCTGGACATTTTAGGAAGCGCAATCTCGTCTACACACATTCACATTGCAAGCTGGACATTTTAGGAAGCGCAATCTCGTCTACACACATTGCAAGCTGGACATTTTAGGAAGCGCAATCTCGTCTACACACATTGCAAGCTGGACATTTTAGGAAGTGCAATCTCGTCTGCACACATTGCAAGCTGGACATTTTAGGAAGCGCAATCTCGTCTACACACATCGCAAGCTGGTTTCTGCAACACCAAAAAACAAAGAAAACGTGGTCTGTAAAAATTATTATTTTAGTTTATGGGATGGATTCTGAAAAATTTCACCCTCCTTACACTTTTGTAATTTTAAATAAATAAAACTGTGTTGAAGTTAAGACTAACTTGTGGCCCTATGATGACCTTGTACTTGTGCTCAGGTGAGTCTCCAGCCACTAAGAATGAATGAGGTCCGGGTTGGTTCAGTAAGTACAGACGGGCCCGTTTGGCTTTACTGATTCGTTTCCAGATACCTCCCACCAACGTATGGTCACCTGTGCCACCAGGAGAACGAACTTTTGGCTCAATAAAGCCAGAGGACGAAGGATGGCGCTTAAAATAAAATATTTGATTTCTTACAATACACATTTCAAATACAAATGAAACAATTCCTTCTTGTGATAATATATTCAAATAGTTTTCCCACAGTTCTAACGTCAACTCACTTTAGTTATGTTTAGAAAGTTAGCCAACTGTATTCAAATTTCCTTTTTATAACATTGTATCTCTAATTTCAAAAAACCCACTAACTTTAGAAGTGCTTGTACCTTAATAATGTAAGAGCTTATTAGATGAGCTTTAAGAAAATCACAGTTGTAAAATTAAACTTTTATTTTTCAATGTTATTTAAATTGTGGTAATTTTTATACATCTTACTGAACTACACTGACTGGTTTCATTTATCAATATCAAAGATGGAAACCTGAATGACATATTCTAGAGCAATTAAAAACAAAATCTATAATTCTTCATGAACTAACTATTTTAGATAAACTTACAACAGTTGATATTATTATATATTATCTGTATAAAAACATAAATGATATTGAACGGTAACTACTAATACTGCCTACATTCTGAAATTCTCTTCATGACCAATACACGAAATCTCAGTGTATTAAAAGGTGCTATTTGCAGAAATGGCAAGTTCCAAAAAGCAAATGACAATCTTAGATTTCAGTTTTGTGTACCAAACAATTTCCTTCCCACTGTTGTTAATATAGTAATTACTTCCTTTGAAGATAAGCCACATGTCAATGTAGAAAATTATTTTTCCCGGTATATTTCTGTTTATGTTTTACCATTCATACTAAACTCATGCAATAAAAAATTTTAGTTAAAAAGAGAGTATAAAATTGACATTGAAGTAAAAATTAAAAGCTAGGTCAACTGTTCTCCAAAACCGTACAGGAATAATAATATTTTAGGAAATCTGTATGCAACTGAATGTACCAGGTGCAAAAGCTGTTACACTTTCAAGACTATCAGACAACTTTCTACTCTTTTTACACAAACATTTAAAATCTCGTGTTTTTTTGAAACATATCTAGGAACAATTATTTTTTTATTCTTCTAAAATAAAAGCTCTCTGCAAAAAAGCCAACATTAACAGATAAAAACTACAAGTCTTATTACTACAAAAACAATCCTATTCTTAATAAAGGTGTTCATTTATATCATTTTACCAACTACCTTCTCTTTTGTATACACAATTACTGTCAACGTCTCGACTTAGGTCTAAAATCTTGATTTATACCTTCCTAAATTTGACAGTTAATTGATACATTCCTTTAAAAAGTTTGCATTCTTGGCAAATTCTTGTACGTATGTACTTTTATAGATTATCATGAGAGAATATTTTTTTTAAATTAATTTCTGTTAGCTTCAGTTACTGTTCCTCACCTGAGGATCCCAGGTAAATTTGGTGAAATGTTGTGAATGAAACAAACCAAAGTTTTACTATACACAACTAATAAAAAAAAAATTGTATGAATTTGTATCCTGGTTTTGGAAAAATACTCACAGAACTTGGTCCATTAGGAGAGTTCTGACGACTTCGATATAGATTTGGAGAACTTGGACGTGAATTTCTTGACAAAACTTGATCGGAAGAGCATGGTGATGATGGCCGAGATGATCGTGACACTGTAGATCTTGGATGAAGGTTTGGAACATATTTACCATCTGTTTTAAATAAAGTATCTGGCCTAGAAGTATAAATCTGGCAATTATGCTGCAGAATTGGAGAACTTGGACGTGAATTTCTTGAAGACACTTGTTCAAATGATGACGATGACTGGACTGAAGCTGCAACAGGCAATACTGGCTGAAAATCTGAAACTTCCTTATGTGTTACGTCTTGCCTGTGTAAGGAACTGTGGAATTGTTGCACTAAATTTGGTGAACTTGAACGGGAAGATTTTGAAGGCACTTGTCCAGAAGAGGAAGGCGATGGTGGACGGGATACTGGCAGTGATTCATGTTGAAGACTTGTTGTATGACTACCTGCTGGTCTAAGTTGTGAACTTGGCCTATTGGAAACCTTGTGGCTATTCTGAGACAAAGTTGGTGAACTAGGACGAGAATTTCTTGAAATTAATTGCTCACTAGACTGAGGCGAGGCAGGACGAGACAGCTGTGGTACAGATGATTTCAGTTTTATGTTTGAAACTGGTTTATGTTCTGATGTTTGTTTATACAAAAAAGTCTGGGGACTTTGAAGTAACTCTGGGGAACTAGGAAGAGAATTTTTTAAAGACAACTGTCCAGGAGAGTAAGGAGAAGGCGAGAAAGTGGGTGATCCCAGGTGAAGATTGGTAGAGCACTTATTTGCTGGCTTTGGGGATGAATTCAAAACAGGAACATTTGGCTGTTTAACTAAATGTCTTGAAAAAGATGGTGATCTGGTCTTGGAAGGAGACTGTGTCAAACTTGAGTTATCAAGTACTGGTAATAGTGATGGTGGATTTTTCTAAGATTAAAAAAAGATTATATATATAGACACACACACACATATATATATATAAAGTACTATGCAAAAGTGTTTGGACAAGAGATTATATTTTGTAATTCTTTACATTTCATTGAGATAATTCTCCCATGCCATTACACAATGTAAATTTCAACACTATAATAATGCTTCACTGATCTCTGTTGACAATTGAATGAGCCAGGGTAACATTGTTTACCATTCTTTAAAATTTCCATATACTTGTACCAAGGATATTTAATAAGGATTTCTCCTTGAATGAACATACTAATGTAGGGTCTGAAATAATTATCATGGTGTCTCAGCTATATAGAAAGAAGCTAGCATATGGTACCGGTATATGCTAGAAGAAATCAATTTAATAGCACTCCACAAACAAACCTCAAATAAAATAGTTTAGCACTATATATTAAGTTTTGTTCTCATGCCACAGCCTAAAAAAAGCATAGAGAATGACCAGCAGAGTATAGAGTTTACATAAAAGATTTACATGATGCTGGATAGATTCTAATAACTTGCTGCAGGCTTGAAATGTTCACCAAACATTATCCAGTACACCCTAGATCATAAGACTGAGTTAGGTATATTGAAAATACGAAATGAAGAAGCAGAATACCTAAAATCAATTATACTAATGCTAAGTATCTTTTTGCTTACAGCCTTCAGGATAGAAGAAAGACTGCCACTGATCTCAAGTACAAGATAAAGGACCATATACCAAATGACACAAAAGTGTTCAGTTCCAGAGTTTCATGAAGACTGAACAAGAATGGAATATTTGGTCAGGTAACAGTTAAAAATATTTACTTTGATCTTCAAATATTGTCAAGACTGAAATTTGATAAAAAGTACAAATACTGGACTGTTGGTTATCATAAACGGGTTTTATGGACAGATAAATCTAAGTTTGAAATATTTGGTTCAAGGCACAGGTTGTACATCTGGTGGAAGAAAAATGAAAAATACCCCAATGCATAGCACCTACCATGAAGAATGGGGAAAGGTAGTGTGATGGTTTGGGGCTGTCTTACTTCTGAGGTGCAGGGGATATTTGCAAAACTGATGAAACAATGGACCAATCCAGGTACTTTCAGATGCTGATTCATCATGGTATACTCAAGTGGTTTGCATTTTATTGGTAAAGAATTCTACTACCAAGAAGATAATAACCAAAACAATCACCCAACCTATTGAGAAATTACTTAGCTAAGAAAGAAGCTGCTGGAGTCATTCAAATGATACAATGATCTCCCCCATAGCCTCCATCTCAATCCATCTGATAAGACCTATGATTTGAAAGAACAAAACTTGAGAAATAAAAAGTTACTTCCAAAGAAACTTTATGAAAGAGTATTAGAGACATTTGGAATAAAATTACAAAGAACTATGACTAATTGTGTAACAACACTGCCCAAAATATTGCAGTTATCAAAGCAAAAGGGAACACACAAAATATCAACTGTTTACTGAACTCGAGCACTTCCACTGAGCTCCTGTTGTAATAAATATGAACATTAATAAAATGTTCATGTTTCACTGAAGATTTACCTTCTGTTGTTCTTTAAAAGTACCCTGAAATCTAATTTTTGACTATGTCCTAAAACTTTAGCACAGTACTGTATAGATAGACACACAAAAAAACAACAATGCTTTATCCTTACAAAAATTCTCAGTTACATTAAAAACAGCTTTTACCAAACAAAAATAACATCCAAATATTAAAATAATACAGAAACACTCTAAGGAATATATCACATGAAACATTAATACCTTTGTATGTCAGTTATGGATATTAATATAAACACAAACCGGTAATTGAGAGCATATTTTTCATAATGTATGGTTATTAAACTGGAATGGAACTGTTCACAAATCAAATATTCTTGTTTAAGAGAAACTTTTGTTTGAGAAGATTGTACTTGACTAGAGACCTTTGTGGCAAATGCCTCAGAAAATGTTTGGATAAAGTTTTGAGCTGCCAACAAGACATGCACCATCATATAAAAACCTTACAAGACACAGAAGTCTTCAAAACAACACAAAACTTACAACAAAACATGCACCATCATATAAAAACCTTACAAGACACAGAAGTCTTCAAAACAACACAAAACTTACAACAAAACATGCACCATCATATAAAAACCTTACAAGACACAGAAGTCTTCAAAACAACACAAAACTTACAACAAAACATGCACCATCATATAAAAACCTTACAAGACACAGAAGTCTTCAAAACAACACAAAACTTACAACAAAACATGCACCATCATATAAAAAACCTTACAAGACACAGAAGTCTTCAAAACAACACAAAACTTACAACAAAACATGCACCATCATATAAAAACCTTACAAGACACAGAAGTCTTCAAAACAACACAAAACTTACAACAAAAACATGCACCATCATATAAAAACCTTACAAGACACAGAAGTCTTCAAAACAACACAAAACTTACAACAAAACATGCACCATCATATAAAAACCTTACAAGACACAGAAGTCTTCAAAACAACACAAAACTTACAACAAAACATGCACCATCATATAAAAACCTTACAAGACACAGAAGTCTTCAAAACAACACAAAACTTACAACAAAACATGCACCATCATATAAAAACCTTACAAGACACAGAAGTCTTCAAAACAACACAAAACTTACAACAAAGACATGCACCATCATATAAAAACCTTACAAGACACAGAAGTCTTCAAAACAACACAAAACTTACAACAAAGACATGCACCATCATATAAAAAACCTTACAAGACACAGAAGTCTTCAAAACAACACAAAACTTACTTTTAGTGGTGTTTCATCTTGTTTTGGGACATGATCAGGATGTTTTACTACCTGAAAAAAACAACAACTTATGTTATAATTAGAATGTATTAGAAGTTCTGTAATGTTCTAACTAGAATGTGTTAGAAGTTCTGTAATGTTATAATTAGAATGTGTTAGAAGTTCTGTAATGTTCTAACTAGAATGTATTAGAAGTTCTGTAATGTTCTAACTAGAATGTATTAGAAGTTCTGTAATGTTCTAACTAGAATGTATTAGAAGTTCTGTAATGTTCTAACTAGAATGTATTAGAAGTTCTGTAATGTTATAATTAAAATGTATTAGAAGTTCTGTAATGTTCTAACTAGAATGTATTAGAAGTTCTGTAATGTTATAATTAGAATGTATTAGAAGTTCTGTACTGTTCTAACTAGAATGTGTTATAAGTTCTGTAATGTTCTAACTAGAATGTATTAGAAGTTCTGTAATGTTCTAACTAGAATGTATTAGAAGTTCTGTAATGTTATAATTAAAATGTATTAGAAGTTCTGTAATGTTCTAACTAGAATGTATTAGAAGTTCTGTAATGTTATAATTAGAATGTATTAGAAGTTCTGTAATGTTCTAACTAGAATGTATTAGAAGTTCTGTAATGTTCTAACTAGAATGTATTAGAAGTTCTGTAATGTTCTAACTAGAATGTATTAGAAGTTCTGTAATGTTCTAACTAGAATGTATTAGAAGTTCTGTAATGTTATAATTAGAATGTATTAGAAGTTCTGTAATGTTCTAACTAGAATGTATTAGAAGTTTTGTAATGTTCTAACTAGAATGTATTAGAAGTTCTGTAATGTTCTAACTAGAATGTATTAGAAGTTCTGTAATGTTCTAACTAGAATGTATTAGAAGTTCTGTAATGTTCTAACTAGAATGTATTAGAAGTTCTGTAATGTTCTAACTAGAATGTATTAGAAGTTCTGTAATGTTCTAACTAGAATGTATTAGAAGTTTTGTAATGTTATAATTAGAATGTATTAGAAGTTCTGTAATGTTCTAACTAGAATGTATTAGAAGTTCTGTAATGTTATAATTAAAATGTATTAGAAGTTCTGTAATGTTGTAACTAGAATGTATTAGAAGTTCTGTAATGTTCTAACTAGAATGTATTAGAAGTTCTGTAATGTTCTAACTAGAATGTATTAGAAGTTCTGTAATGTTCTAACTAGAATGTATTAGAAGTTCTGTAATGTTCTAACTAGAATGTATTAGAAGTTTTGTAATGTTATAATTAGAATGTATTAGAAGTTCTGTAATGTTCTAACTAGAATGTATTAGAAGTTCTGTAATGTTATAATTAAAATGTATTAGAAGTTCTGTAATGTTCTAACTAGAATGTATTAGAAGTTCTGTAATGTTATAATTAGAATGTATTAGAAGTTCTGTAATGTTCTAACTAGAATGTATTAGAAGTTCTGTAATGTTCTAACTAGAATGTATTAGAAGTTCTGTAATGTTCTAACTAGAATGTATTAGAAGTTCTGTAATGTTATAATTAGAATGTATTAGAAGTTCTGTAATGTTGTAACTAGAATGTATTAGAAGTTCTGTAATGTTCTGACTAGAATGTATTAGAAGTTCTGTAATGTTCTGACTAGAATGTATTAGAAGTTCTGTAATGTTATAATTAGAATGTATTAGAAGTTCTGTAATGTTCTAACTAGAATGTATTAGAAGTTTTGTAATGTTATAATTAGAATGTATTAGAAGTTCTGTAATGTTCTAACTAGAATGTATTAGAAGTTTTGTAATGTTATAATTAGAATGTATTAGAAGTTCTGTAATGTTCTAACTAGAATGTATTAGAAGTTCTGTAATGTTCTAACTATTAACTGTAAGAAACTACACCTCAGAAAAAAAAAGTCATTTTAAAATTTAGTAATGATAAAAATGATTTACACAGTGTTCAGGCAAAACTATGAGGAACTCATAAAATAAAACCAAAATGCCCACTAGTTAATATTTTCTACAGTAAAAGCAGTATGGCATAACAGGTGTGGAAATACTAATATAAATTTCCCAATCACTAACCTTTTTGCTCACAACAGAATCATTTTATATTCTAATAACAAATAAATATTCACATCACAGTTCATCACACAATTTAATAAAGTGAAGTACTTTAATAACCTCTGAATTACAAAATGTTATGAATAAACTAAAAAGTGGAAAACCATAAACAGAAAGTCTAAATGACTTGCACACCTGTTTTGTAAACACCAGTTTATATCATTTTCAGCCAGTGTTACATCACTTCAAAATTCTAAAGAACTTATAAAGACTGCACAATGATGCTAGAAATTAAAAATAGATACTAAGTTATACACAGTCAGTTAACAGTTCTGAAACAGTTTTTATAATCTAGTCACACTCATTTATACACAGGACTGCCAACTCCTCCACAAGTAAACACATGAAAGTAACTGACACATATCTGTCAATGTGCCAATAGCTGGAGGATAATATACAGGACTAGAGTTCAGAGAATAAATTTCATCTTAATTCCAATATCCAGATGATGCTGTATGTAACATTTCTAACCTTTTGCTGAGAAGTGATAGAATGGAAAGAAAATAGAAAATGCAGATACAATTTGCTTAGTTATTCAATAAAATAATTCTTAAAATATCTAATAAGAAGGACCTGAGTTAAAGGTACAAAGTCACCATTGTTAAGTATGAAAAGTACAAGCCACAAAGATTTCTGTTTCAATTAACTGAAACATGCCTGTATGAGGTTACATGTATATGACTGCCAACGAAATGTTGATCGATTCCACTGACTTAAAAGACAAAAGGTTTAACACCAGCTAGGAACACAATGTATCTACTAGAGTTAGCAACCCAGTCTAAGTGACACAACCAAAAATAATTATTCTCAAGCCAATGCTTGTGTTTCTCACTGGAGTTAAATCCCAAAATTAGATTTTGATGCTTTCTATATTCAACAAGATGGAGGTTTTCTGCTGCACAGTATGCTCACTAGTGTCATAAGACCCACAAAATTTCATAATCACATAAAACATTAACAGTCCCAGCTTTATACTGCAGATGAAAAAAGAGATACACTAATTTTTTTAAGAAACATAACATAGATATAATAATTTCAAAAATGATATTAGTGTATATTTTTAACTTAGAAAAAACAGATGTGAGAAAAGTAATTCTCTGTGTTATGTTTTATTTTATGAAATTTTTAATTTCTTAACTAGCTTTTGTGTTTGAGTAAATTGTATTTATGATATATATCAAAAAACTTTATATGCAGAAAAACAATTTGGTAAGACTTATTTTCTGGGCTTGGAAACAAGGATGTTTTATAAAATAATTATTTGTGACGAAGAGAGGAAAATATATAATGTTTCAAACATCATCAATGGCAGTTTGTGTGAAAAACAGAAATATTTCACACTATCCCAAGTATGTTGTGTCGTTTTATATATTATTAAATAACACAAGGTTTTAATAGATATTAGGATCAAAACATGTAAAAACTGTTTGTTCAAAATTTAGGTATGAAAATCACCAGTATCCACTTTTTTCTTTCACATTTCGACAATATTTTAAATATAAAAACTATACATACAATTGGCTTAAGCATCCAAACAATTTTTAATTTTCTCTCCGAATCTATATTTACAATATGAGCAACTAATAAAAAAAATCAAGCCTCAATGATTATTTAAGAATTCTATCAAATGAATTGGTAATATTTTTACATACTGGTGGTTATCTTTCTATCCAACTTTAACAATATATACGGCAATTTAAAAGTTTAGAGATACCCATGCACATATCGGCTTCCCACAATGCACCTGACTCCATCATTTCTTATTATCACCATATAAGGGCAAAACCTTCTTAGCAGTAAATCTAAAACGCCATATGAAGCGATATCAAATCTTACACGCGAAACAGTACACAAAGTACCAAATTTCAGCAGGTTTTTACATAACGTATACAAATTGAAACTAATGCTAAAATAAAAATGTTCTATAAAAAGCAATTTGTATTATGTTAATATATATATATATAATAAAATTTACGAAGATATTTAACATGCAAAATTTTACAACTTATTCCTTGACATAAAATGTTACGATATATACTAACCAATGGTCCCTGTTTACGTTCCACTGGATTTTTTCTCAGCCCCGGTGTGCAAGTCGCTCGTAGCTTCTCACGTATCTTCGCGTCTAAAAGCGGTTCAAACAACTTATCGGGGACGGCAGCCATATTGTACGAGTGACCGCCTGCCAAGCGACAGGCCTACAATAAAGTTTATTACATTGACTCTACAGTGATGTACTGTCTCTCGACTTAGCTGTTGTCTTTCTATCTTTTCTTAGGTGAAAAGGTAAAGAGACTGGCTGTGATGACAAATCTAAAAAATACAAGAAAGATGGTTAATAAACAAATATAATGCATTATATCAAGTTTAAAAAACAATCTCTCTTTGGAAATTAAACAGTATACAGATGTCGTTTAATTTGTCTAACCATAAGAGATATTAAGCATTATGAACAGTTGAAAAAAAATATGTAGTTTATATGTTGCGCTAGCAAAGTCGAACTTTACGAATACATATATTAACATCCATACGTTACAATATACCATGCACAACCCTTTTTGGCCTTATCAAAACAATGATAAACCTACCTTTAGGTACTAATGCTTTCTAATCAACTGGGGTTATAAAAATCAAAGTTCACCCCCTAAGTTACTACACACTGACCAAGCAAGCGCACGTCCACCCACGCGAAGTAGACGCGCACTATCCAAACAGTTCGGCCATTCAGCCACATCAGGCTAACAAACAGCCTTGAGACACAAGGGCCGCTTTCTGTCTATAGCTGGGTTTGGTCTGAAAGTAAGGGGAGAGGGTGCACACTTCCTAACCGTTCTCCCATCAAAACGTTGAGAGAGAAGGGTAGGGGGTAAGTTTGTTTGATAAGGTTGACAGGATGTAGTTATAAGAAAACTAGATTGGTTTACTACGCTGTAGTCTAATACACACAAAATAAATGTATGCTTTGTTATTGACGCCCGTATACATAAGTTAGCCGAACCATGTAGAGTGAAATATAAATCCAACTAAAGAACAACATGGCAATACTTATGATTAAATAACAAAATACACGAAGTAACATGAGCTATTGTAACATAGGCGTCACTTAGTGCTCTTTTCCACCAGGCATATTCGATGCATATCATGTTCATTACATTGTGTTGGTTGTAATTCATTTATCACAAAAAAGCTATAATGTTACTTTCGGTGTAACTGTTATTAGAAAAAAAAAAGTTAAAATCGTACAGAAGTATAAAAACATGTTTAACTTCCAAACTATTAGGTAAATCTAACAACCAAAAAACATGTAAATATAAACATAATGAACAGAAAAATAATATTTTGTTGAAAAACTTGAGGTAAATTTGGTACTTAATTTAGCACTTTTGTTTGTTTTGAATTTTATTAGAATTTATACGAAGGCTATCTTCACTAGCCATTCCTAATTTAGAAGTGAATAACAAAACAAAAGACAACTAGTCAGCACCGCCAACACTTGGGTTACTCTCTCACCAACGAATAGTGGGATTGACCGCATATTGACGGGCGAGAATGTTTGGTGGGACGGAGATTTCAACTCGCAACCCTAAGATTGCGAGTTAAGTGTCCTAGCCGCCGGGCCTGTACTTTAGAAAGTACATATATTTTTTCCCTAGTGTGAACTTGGACTTCAGAAGATAATTTTCTGGTTCATTTTGCTGGTACAAGTTGAAATATGGAATTACTTTTCAAAAATACATACTTGTATATGTATGTCAAGAGAAAGGAAACGGTCGAACACACCTGACATTTCCAAACATTTAAGACCTAACACTCGACAAGGGAAGTGTGTATCAAAAGAAATCTCCACAAATATTAACTGTCTTCCACTAACGTCCAAAATAATATTAAAACAAAATTTCTATAGGTTTCAACACAAAACACTTCATTTCACTAATAAATCATTAAAGTGGTTAGGCTTAGCAATCAATAAGTTACTGTCGATTTTAACCGAACCTTGGACATTCCCCCTAAAAAGAACAAACGTAGGAAACTTTCAAACTAAGGAAAGTTAACCCACAGATGAATAATTAATTTTGCGGAGGGACAGTATATTAATTAATCTGTTCTTTCATTAAAACCTTAATACTCACTATATTGCCTTGACCTACTTGGATTTTAAGTTAAATTAGGGTATCTTTAAATACGATATTTCTACCTAAGTCGTATGTTGTCCCTGGCCTGAACACGAAACGACCAAAAACTGAGGTTTGTATAATAGAGTTGATATTATCAATTTCAGGCTTTATCTACTGATGAAACAAGAATTTTCTAACAAGTCCTCCCCCGAAAACGTCCTAAATTAATAAAATATTAATGAAAGAAAAATGCCAGTTTTTCATAATTAAAAAAAAAGGTAATATAAACTCACACAATCTATAGTATCGAGCAGAAGTGTCCTGTGCACATCAGCTCCACCTGGGCCAAATAAAACTTTACGTAGCACGTATCAAGCAAATTACACTTAAATAACTTATCTAAGACTACATCTAAGTGGCGCCAAGTTTAACCATGCAATTGACTAAATTTTTTGTGCAATTTATATATTACATATTTTATAGTTGTCACTAGTATTTGTAAGTTAACAAGTAAGCTGAGAAATAAATGTTTACATTACAATTTACATATTACATATTTTCTAGTTGTCACTAGTATTTGTAAGTTAACAAGTAGACTGAGAAATATTTACATTACAATTTACGACTCCTCTCACTTTCATTAAATCGTCTCGAAGATATATAAATATTAATGTACACGTAGAAAATAAACAAGTGATTAAATATAACGAAGTGTGTATTTTTAAATTTGTGACACTTTATTCATCCTCATTAAATTGTTAAATGTATTGTACTTATCACTGCATGCTCTTGACTATCGTACGTAACCCTTTTTAAATCGATACATTGGACATGAACAAAAAGTCCTTCCATTTCTTCAAAAATTAATCGGGTCCGCTTCGCTTACAAGAACAACCTTTTCATTACGTCACGGAACCTTGCATGCAAAACAGCTGAACTAAAAAAAAATGGGGCACATGTACAAATTCTCACACACGTGCGGCTTTATTAAAGGGTTGTTTACAGATAATATTAAGCACGTTTCTCAGCTATCAATTTCTTCTGATTTTTTTTTTTTTTACACATAAAGATTGCTCCGAATATTTTTTTTCTCCGTGGTAGAATCACTGAGGGGAAAAAATACATGTTCTGCCTGCATTAATATATTCCACAGACGTATTACTTAAAAACAAACTAAAAAAAACACACAAAAAACTGTACAAAAATAGCGAGTTCAAAAGCATCACGTGCTCTGATCTCGAGCAAGTACTTTAAATGATGTGTAAAGTGAAAGTTTAGGAATTTAATGTCATTGGCCTAATGTAAAAAGTTTCATGTCACCCTTAAGCGGATAAAAAAAACAAACTATTTTACGTACAATTTGATGATTAAATTATAGTTTCATTCAAACAGCTCACAAAATTACCCGCAAAAATTCTGCCAAAAATGTCTGTTTTGCGCAAAAGCACACGACAGCTATTTGCGCTAGCCATCCTTCATTTTGCAGTGATCGACCAGAATGAAGTCGGCTTGTCAAAAAACCACTCTCCGCCAACTCTTGGGATACTCTTTTTATCAACAAACAGTCGGACTGACCGTCACATTACACATACTCTGCTGGCTGAAAATATAATCATGTCCGGTGAGAAGGAACTATATTAAGAGCACAGATCAAAATGTTAATAACAGATTTTTGTAAAATTATTAACGAGCTTCATGTCTACAACAACATCAACGAAAGAAACCGTAACTGTAGTGGTGGTTGGAAGAGTACAATTTAAACATTACTGGCGAGATGAGGAGTGGGTGATACAATTGATCAGGTCAGCGATACTAGAATCATTACTGGGTGCAACCAATACATCCTTAAAATTAAACTTTCACCTTTTGTTCACATATCTGAGAGGAAATTAAACGGGATTTGTGTTGATATAATATTAATATTGTAACTACAAAGTTTTATTGTCCTGGTTAGATGTTTACAATAGTTTTTACCAAATAAAACCAGATCTCAGATATATCCATTAACAACAAAAACCTGGGTAAACGAACCGTCACTCGCATCCCCTGACAAAAGCTGTAATATTGTTAGTGTTATACAAATAAAGATAGAATACAGTCCAGGATTCACAAATAATAAAAAGAAGAAGTTGGAAACAAAAACAGTTAATATATTAAACTACATATAGTTTTTAAACACCAACCAAACATTAACACTTGGTTGATAAGGTTTATTTACACATACCATACCACAAGAATTTGTTAGTATTGCAACTGTTTAAGAATGTTTTTAAATTTTTAAGGCAGTGATTTCAACAACCAAAAACATTATAAACAAGTAGCTGTTCTTTCTACCTTTCTTAAATCTGTTCCATATACATTGGGAGTGAAAATACATCAATTATTAATATTTTTATAAAACTATTTTGTCTAAATTATCTGTTTACCCTGTTATTCAAAGTTCTAAAATTATCAAATAACAGCTCTTGTACAATACTTAATACAGTCTTTAAAATTAAAATAAACAATAAATGTTTTTTGACGTGACGAGAAATTTACATCACCGTATTTCATTTACGTGATGTCCATTTGAAATATACCTAAAATTTCACGTAAACCTGCTTAGGACTTGAAGATGCACGATAATATGGCCACTGCACATTAAAAGATTAAAGTAGATTTTCTATTCAAACACCAATCATGTATTAAAAACTGGCTAAAAAACTGAGCAGAAATTGAACGTGATTAGCGCTGTAACAATAATAATATTTATAAATAAAAAGTCTGGTAAGATGGGGTTAGTATTTAAAACAATTATTATTGGTATTACTATTTAAATAAAACAAGAAGTTTTAGCCATAGCCTTAAGTCTTGTCAGAAGAGTCCTGTTTCTATTAATTGAATCATGTATATGTTACTTGTGATGATAAAATGGACAGAAACGTTTCATGGTTAAACATCAAACCTTAGTTTTTACTAATTGCATCATTTCAATGTTTTAGGGTGATGGAAAGGTAGGGATGTGTCCTGATGGTGGTGACACCTAAGTACAAGAAAACATACAAGTAACGCATCCCCCCGTCCTTGCTCTCAAGAGACGGCACTGATAATATACACTGCATGCTGTGTTAGAGAATCAACCTTTGAAGCCATATACTATGATTAGAATGTGATCTACAGTAGCTTACTATCAAGCTGCAGTGTAGTAACATAGCACAATGTTGTTTTGGTCTCAACAAAAAGGTTTCTTTTGTTTAAACAGAGAAATACATAACAACCCCTATACTACAATGGGTCAGAAAAAAACATTTCTGGGTATTAATGTTACTGGAGATAACACTAATACAGACCACTAACACTTTATATAACACTAATACAGACCACTAACACTTTATATAACACTAATACAGGCCACTAACACTTTATATAACACTAATACAGGCCACTAACACTTTATATAACACTAATACAGACCACTAACACTTTATATAACACTAATACAGGCCACTAACACTTTATATAACACTAATACAGGCCACTAACACTTTATATAACACTAATACAGGCCACTAACACTTTATATAACACTAATACAGGCCACTAACACTTTATATAACACTAATACAGACCACTAACACTTTATATAACACTAATACAGACCACTAACACTTTATATAACACTAATACAGGCCACTAACACTTTATATAACACTAATACAGGCCACTAACACTTATATATAACACTAATACAGGCCACTAACACTTTATATAACACTAATACAGACCACTAACACTTTATATAACACTAATACAGACCACTAACACTTTATATAACACTAATACAGGCCACTAACACTTTATATAACACTAATACAGACCACTAACACTTTCATAAACTTGGTGTTGTGTAGCTTTAAGCTCTTCATTTCCACATATTTTGCTCCTTTAAAATTTTGAGACCTGACTAACAATTCCAAATGCACAACATTTTCCCAAGTATCAAGTTTATGTTTTATAGGTATAATTATTTCCTTCTGCCTGGCTGCTCTATTAAAACACAACTTTGGGGCACATTATCACTCATGTTTTATTCTTACATATAACACGTCTTTCCGTTATTTGTGACAGATAACAAAAATGTAAGAGATTCCTCACAGCCACTGAAACCACTTTCCTACCCATTTAATTTCCTTTGTGATGTAGCGTACCATTTTGTGCCTTTAACGATCTACTATTTTACGAGCATTCCTTGCAGAACTTGTTACAACCTCTCATTACTTGTACTGGCTTTGCAAGTTTTTAAAATACATCACAAATGTTATACATTACAGTATTGGAAATAAATAATTACAGAAAGCACCCTGTTATGTAAAAGTTATTGTTGGACATACAGAGTATAATATGTTACAACGTTTCATTAGGTTAATCTGACATCATCAACTACAAGAAGTGAATTCCTGTTGTACATATTGTGAAAAACTTCCAGATGGTTACATTGGTATTTCATTGGTTAACAAGATGTACATGTTGTGAAAAACCTCCAGATGGATACATTGGTATTTCATTGGTTAACAAGATGTACATATTGTGAAAAACCTCCAGATGGTTACATTGGCATTTCATTGGTTAACAAGATGTACATATTGTGAAAAACCTCCAGATGGTTACATTGGTATTTCACTGGTTAACAAGATGTACATATTGTGAAAAACCTCCAGATGGTTACATTGGTATTTCACTGGTTAACAAGATGTACATATTGTGAAAAACCTCCAGATGGTTACATTGGTATTTCACTGGTTAACAAGATGTACATATTGTGAAAAACTTCCAGATGGTTACATTGGTATTTCACTGGTTAACAAGATGTACATATTGTGAAAAACCTCCAGATGGTTACATTGGTATTTCACTGGTTAACAAGATGTACATATTGTGAAAACCTCCAGATGGTTACATTGGTATTTCACTGGTTAACAAGATGTACATATTGTGAAAAACTTCCAGATGGTTACATTGGTATTTCATTGGTTAACAAGATGTACATATTGTGAAAAACCTCCAGATGGATACATTGGTATTTCATTGGTTAACAAGATGTACATATTGTGAAAAACCTCCAGATGGTTACATTGGTATTTCACTGGTTAACAAGATGTACATATTGTGAAAAACTTCCAGATGGTTACATTGGTATTTCACTGGTTAACAAGATGTACATATTGTGAAAAACCTCCAGATGGTTACATTGGTATTTCACTGGTTAACAAGATGTACATATTGTGAAAAACCTCCAGATGGTTACATTGGTATTTCACTGGTTAACAAGATGTACATATTGTGAAAAACCTCCAGATGGTTACATTGGTATTTCACTGGTTAACAAGATGTACATATTGTGAAAAACTTCCAGATGGTTACATTGGTATTTCATTGGTTAACAAGATGTACATATTGTGAAAAAACCTCCAGATGGATACATTGGTATTTCATTGGTTAACAAGATGTACATATTGTGAAAAACCTCCAGATGGTTACATTGGTATTTCATTGGTTAACATGATGTACATATTGTGAAAAACTTCCAGATGGATACATTGGTATTTCATTGGTTAACAAGATGTACATATTGTGAAAAACCTCCAGATGGTTACATTGGTATTTCACTGGTTAACAAGATGTACATATTGTGAAAAACTTCCAGATGGTTACATTGGTATTTCACTGGTTAACAAGATGTACATATTGTGAAAACCTCCAGATGGTTACATTGGTATTTCACTGGTTAACAAGATGTACATATTGTGAAAAACCTCCAGATGGTTACATTGGTATTTCACTGGTTAACAAGATGTACATATTGTGAAAAACTTCCAGATGGTTACATTGGTATTTCATTGGTTAACAAGATGTACATATTGTGAAAAACCTCCAGATGGATACATTGGTATTTCATTGGTTAACAAGATGTACATATTGTGAAAAACCTCCAGATGGTTACATTGGTATTTCACTGGTTAACAAGATGTACATATTGTGAAAACTTCCAGATGGTTACATTGGTATTTCACTGGTTAACAAGATGTACATATTGTGAAAAACCTCCAGATGGTTACATTGGTATTTCACTGGTTAACAAGATGTACATATTGTGAAAAACCTCCAGATGGTTACATTGGTATTTCACTGGTTAACAAGATGTACATATTGTGAAAACCTCCAGATGGTTACATTGGTATTTCACTGGTTAACAAGATGTACATATTGTGAAAAACTTCCAGATGGTTACATTGGTATTTCATTGGTTAACAAGATGTACATATTGTGAAAAACCTCCAGATGGATACATTGGTATTTCATTGGTTAACAAGATGTACATATTGTGAAAAACCTCCAGATGGTTACATTGGTATTTCATTGGTTAACATGATGTACATATTGTGAAAAACTTCCAGATGGATACATTGGTATTTCATTGGTTAACAAGATGTACATATTGTGAAAAACCTCCAGATGGTTACATTGGTATTTCATTGGTTAACAAGACTATAGAACAATAAATACATCTTATACATATTCAAAGAATTGTCATTCGTTTCAAACTGTTGCAAATCTCAAATTCAAACACTTAAAAAATGCTGCAAGTTTCATAAATTAAACCCACTTAAAAAACTTAGTAAATCTCATGTCTCCAACACTTGAACACTATCATGAATCAAATACTTAAACAATGTTGTGAGTCACTGGCCTCAATAACTTTAAAACATTTATGCATTATTTCACTAAATTAAAAAAAAATATATTCTCCATCTCTATACAATAACTTTGTGCTGTCTCTACCGAATAACCTGTGTAATCAAAATATTTAAATAATTAAACACAATTGATTTAAATTTACTGAAATTATGGAAGCAATTGGGAGTCAGTGCATTTTAAGTCACTGCTGAATAAAAGCAACACGGTGTGGGGTGGTCAAGAGGGAAGTAATTGTTTCTAGCATTTTGTTTGTTAAACAAGTTTCCTTCATAAATTCCACATCCATGCATATATATATCTTTATATATTAAAGCCTATTTCCACCTGCAAGGTAACAGTATAGTTTCTTGTGTTTGGATCAGTTTACATTATTTTATTTTTTATACTCTAGTCCTCAGACAAAGAAAAGCTATGTTTTCATTGAATAATTAAGCACTTCCTATTAATAAACTCATTTGTGAACTTTCAAAAGGATGACTATTTACCCTTGAAAAAGAAGATAACCTTTGTCTTTCAGAAAACCTCTCAGATTATAAGACTAACTAAACCAGTAGACTATACAATAGGCTAGTTGTTTCATTAAGAAAGTCAGGTATTATTTATAAAAACATAATTCTTACATTACAATGTATTTTTAAGTATATCGCCTCCCAAAAATTATATCATTTGCAACAACAGGTGTCTTAAGTTTCTCATTCTCTGATATCACATCCTTTATCAAACATCAAAGACAGACACCTTTTAACTTTCATTCTCTGACACCACACCCATTATCAAACATTAAAGACAGACACCTTTGAAGTTTTTCATTCTCTAACACTACACCCATTATGAAACATCAAAGACAGACACCTTTGAAGTTTTTCATTCTCTAACAATGCACCTATTATGAAACATCAAAGACAGACACCTTTGAAGTTTTTCATTCTCTAACACTACACCTATTATGAAACATTAAAGACAGACACCTTTGAAGTTTTTCATTCTCTGATGCCACACCCATTATGAAACATCAAAGCTATTTATGCAGTAAATACAAATACTGAGATGCATGTACAAGTTTAAAGTTGATAAGTACAAAAACACTTCCTATATGATAAATTAGAAACTATACAAATCATGTGCATTAATAAAGAAAAAGATATTAACAAACATACAAGATTCTGTGACTATGACAGTTAATTCTGTTCTATGGTCAACTTGTACTTATCTAGAAACATCAAACATATCACAATATACAGTATGTTTGGCATTAGTTATTCCTGTCAGTAACTTTAAAAAATTAACAAGGTCTTGAATTACAGATTAGAAAGAACTTCCTTTTTGAATTTCAGACTAGGTTTTATCAGTTGTGCAGAGTAAAATGTTTATTTTGTTACAAAATTTCACCAGGTTTACCTGGTATCAGCAGGTGGATTACAAGACCTGAGGCTAACAAAATTTTATTTAATTAGAAGAGTGACGTTATCCATCATGATACACAAAACACGTGATTCATCAGTTGTATAATTAATAAAGTATCAAGTACATAAAAGTAGAGCTTTATGGTTCTATCTTTACATTTTATATAAATTTTTAGATAAATTTTTCTACTCATTTTTGGGACATTTAAAATTTCTATTCGATATTTTTTAATCTGTCTAGAAAAGTTCATTCTTTTTACACTTTAAAGTAAAAATACCTGTTAATAAAAAATACAATAACACTTCTCTTAATAAATATAATGGTTTTAATTTGTCTATTTTAATTACTCTGTGTTTTGTATATAAAACAAGTTTTCCTACCTAGACTGTGGCTATAAAGTTTTATCTTTATATATGACAGTTCATTAATAAATATATTATTAATTACACAACTACTGATTATACTGTTATTGTTAGAAGTACTCATACAATCCACTTATTTTAAATTTGTTAGCTTCAGATTTTTACCTCACCTGAAAATGTCAGGTGAACCTGTTGGGACAGAAATAATGAAATAAAATTACATTTACTTGAAGAAAAGCTATTATGAAGATTACATTCCCCCATGTAATGTTGTATTTCCTCACAAATTGTTTTTTTTTTATTTAATCCATGTCCACTTTTGTTGGTCATAACTAAAGTAGTATGGACGGACCATACATTTCCGATTGGGAAATCCAACTAAAGTAATGGAATTCTTCATGCAAAATTCCTTGGGAATGTAATATTTTGATCCTTGATCAAATGAATCCTTGTAGCAAAATAAATAGGTTTTACTGTAAAACTGTTTAAAACCTAACTGCTTCACTGATACATTACGATTGATCTTTTTGTTCAATTATCACATAAAATTACAGTAAAAATCTCAAAAAGAAAAATTATTGAAATGAATTTCTTGCTTTTATTCTCATTAAGAAATCTTCAAGTCCTTCCATTTTTTTATTACCTATAAAAGTGTATAATTAGGGCTCCTAATCAGAAGATTTTGTAGAAAAATGTTTAGTGTATCATCAGAACAAGGTTAAACCATATACAGCTTCATTTTGGTCAAATATATATAAAAATGAAGTTTCAAAGAGCAGCGTAAGATAATGGAAAAGTAATAGATATAAATTCTTAAAGTCTGAATTACTTTATATGTGTACTGTTCATTCAATTCTGAAAATGACAATTTTTCCATTAAAATACACCTTGTATGAAGTAATACATTCAGTTATATTCCACTAAAATATTTTAGTTTTTCAACAACTGTTAAACATACAGCACACCAAAATTGGGTCCACGAAAAAACTCCCAGACATTTTACTGCAAATATATATTTGTTTGGCAATACATGCACTTAAGCGTAATAAATATGGACTTTACATCCCAATGTTTTGTTTATACATTCTCACCATAATACATTTAATTTCAAATTAACACATACATTGGAAAATCACATTTAAACTTAGCTTATATATAACATGATAAAAACTTTAACTGAAAAAAAAAGATACTTCTTTATTGATTGTTCAAGTTAACTTTTTTTTGTACTGGATCTATTCACCAGTTAAAAAAATTAAAGACATCTTTGGAAAAAATATGAAAACACCTGTCAAAAAAAAAACAATGTGATTTTGGGTCACCATAATCCCTTGCCTATGTTACAAAATAACAGAATGTTAGAAGATTTTGAGAGAAGTGTTACACTATTTAACCCAAAGACCAACACCAACTTGATTACAATACTTCATCCATCAACTTTTGACCACATTGTGACTTCAAAGAACCCTCTCATTACTGGAACCACTAATTAATGTGAAATGTTTCTAGATTAAATTTTTTTATTTTGAACTGAACCAACTTGTTAGTTTGGAAAATATCTTTATTAAACCATTAAACCTTGAGTTTTACCATTTTGTGTTTTCTAAAGGATAAGGTTCTCTATGATAGGAAAACCCTTTCTTAACTTATGAATTTTTCACTCATACAATACTCCTTCAATATAAGACTTGGATTATAGAGGGAAAACATAAAATGTCTGAAATACTGAACAAAGCTTCAACTGAATGAATATTTTCTTTAATTAAATGTGGAGAGAAACCTTTCCTCAAGATGTTTTATAAAACTTGGGAAGTGAAACTCTTAAATACAATGAGATTTTATCCTAAAACTTTGATCCCACTGTTCCATGGACACATCCAGGTTAAAAAAATAAGTAACATATGAGGCTAATTAGGAAAAGTAGCATCCCAGCAACACACATTTCTTTGAATATTTTGGAAGTTACACATACAATCCTCAGAAAGTACAAATTTACATGATACATATATATGTACTGTAAAGTAATAAAAAGAACACAAGTTAGAAAGACTTAATTTATAAAACTCCCAAAACCAAAATATAAAATTGAAAACAGGAATAAAAATCTTCTTTAATGTCCTAGTTAATGGTCCAACTAACCAGTCTAACACATCACTATATAAAAATATACATTCCTTTAACAACTGATTTGCCAGCTTTCTACCAAACTATGTCAAAGTTAATATGTACTAAATCTCCTTAACAAAGCTTATATGTTCAAGCTGTTTGACAATTCATTTTGAAACACAATTTCCATAAATCACTATTTTGATCACCTCTCACAAAACTTGATGCATAAGTTTTTAACAAACAAGGCATCAAACACTTGCAAAGTTTCCATACTTCTTGTGATTTCTTTAAAGACTACTTTTAATTAAAAGTTAAACTGCAGTATTCAGACCATTCTTTCAGACTAGAAACTTTATTAAAGTTAAGGAGATCCACCTTCCCCTATGGGATGACAGAATGTCTAGAAATTCATGTGGCAACAGTAAACTATACTAACTAACAATAAACAATGTGATTACAAACATATGAGAGTTTCAAGTTGAACCAACTGCCCACTTTAAACCCTTATGATTCTGTTATACATATACATCATAAATTAAACTGCCCTCTCTCTTCACGCAATTTCCATATTTTAAAGTATCACTGACCATTAAAAGGCACATTCAAATATTTCAAAATTCATATTTCTCAATTTAGCCTACATCAAAGGTTTAACCTTCTTTTCAACATAATTCATTTTTGTCTTAACAGCTATCTTTTCAATGGAGTTCCCAGTTTATTAGCATAATAATTTCATTAAAGCCAATATCAACATGAAATTTAGCATATTTGTAGATATCACACTCTTTCATAGGTCAAAGTTTTCTAACTCTTTATCAATTGTCTTGTTATGAGTCTAATTACTATGACTGAAGGTGTTAATTATATTAATTGCCCTAGTTCATTAACATTGTAGAAAGTTTGCAGAATGTTTAATTCACTCTATGAGGATATAACATCAAGTTATATGTTTTTATCACTGCTAAGTTGTGGTATTAAAACAGTTTACGTCATGTATTTCTTTATCTCTGTCATATTAACTATGCATATGACATACATTACTTAAAGTGTACTTTTAGAGATTGCAACAATATATTACGTTGTCCAGAAATAAATGTTATTTGTGAACAGCAAAAGTTTAAACCAGTGTTGTAAAACACGCTTTAATCAAAGTAAACAACATTTGTTTCAAACAAAAGTATAAACCAGTGTTGTAAAACATGCTTTAATCAAAGTAAACAACATTTGTTTCAAACAAAAGTATAAACCAGTGTTGTAAAACATGCTTTAATCAAAGTAAACAACATTTGTTTCAAACAAAAGTATAAACCAGTGTTGTAAAACATGCTTTAATCAAAGTAAACAACATTTGTTTCAAACAAAAGTTTAAACCAGTGTTGTAAAACATGCTTTAATCAAAGTAAACAACATTTGTTTCAAACAAAAGTTTAAACCAGTGTTGTAAAACATGCTTTAATCAAAGTAAACAACATTTGTTTCAAACAAAAGTATAAACCAGTGTTGTAAAACATGCTTTAATCAAAGTAAACAACATTTGTTTCAAACAAAAGTTTAAACCAGTGTTGTAAAACATGCTTTAATCAAAGTAAACAACATTTGTTTCAAACAAAAGTATAAACCAGTGTTGTAAAACATGCTTTAATCAAAGTAAACAACAGTTGTTTCAAACAAAAGTTTAAACCAGTGTTGTAAAACATGCTTTAATCAAAGTAAACAACATTTGTTTCAAACAAAAGTATAAACCAGTGTTGTAAAACATGCTTCAATCAAAGTAAACAACATTTGTTTCAAACAAAAGTTTAAACCAGTGTTGTAAAACATGCTTCAATCAAAGTAAACAACAATTGTTTCAAACAAAAGTATAAACCACTGTTGTAAAACATGCTTCAATCAAAGTAAACAACAATTGTTTCAAACAAAAGTATAAACCAGTGTTGTAAAACATGCTTTAATCAAAGTAAACAACATTTGTTTCAACACGTTTTCAATGTGTAACGACGCTATTTATGACCTTGTTGTGGAATTCAGTTTCAATGGTCAATGAATTCTCTCAAAGCTTTTTCTGCAGGTGCTTAATTTTGAAAGCTTTTTGTTCAAAAAGATATCAAAGTGCTTAAAAAAAGTGAAAATCTGTTGGGGAAAGGTCTGGGGAATACTATGGATGATCCAGAACCTCGATTCCCAATTCATTCAGTTTTTGGAGTGTGATTACTGACAGGACTCATAACACCGATTTTGTTGATCTGCAGTCAGTTCATATAGAACTCACTCATCCAACTTTTTAGTCTTTCCAATCACACTCGGGTGGTGGGTTTGTTTTGTTTTTTTAATTTTGCACAAAGCTACACGAGAGCTATCTGCACTAGCCGTCCCTAATTTAGCAGTGTAAACCAAGAGGGAAGGCAGCTAGTCATCACCACCCACTGCCAACCCTTGGGCTACTCTTCTGCCAAAAAATTGTGGGATTGACCATCACATTATAATGCCCCCATGGCTGAAAGGGGGAGCAGATTTGGTGCAACAGGAATTTAAACCCGCTACCCTCAGATTATGAGTCGAACACAGGTGGTTAGCAATGCTTGAGTTGCTTGTGCCTAGCTTTTTTGCAAGCTCACATACTGTTGTGCAAGGGTCTGTCTCAACTGCTTCCCTTAATGTGTTTTCATCAAAGCATGGCTTCCTTCCTTGATCTTCATGGTTTTCAAGACTTTCATCTATATATCAAAACCTTTGGAACCAATGTTGAACTGTATATTCAGTAACAAATCCATGGCTGAATGCCTGGTTGATGTTCCGTGTAGTTTTGATAGCTTTTTGTCCAAGTTTGAAGCTGAAGTGGAAAATCAGATGAAAATCCTTCTTGTCTACGCTGCCTTGGAGGTTGCAAAACTTACTCTGAGTAGAGTTGAAACAGCAGACAATTAAGACACCTTGTAAGCAACAAACATTGGATTAAACCAACCAACCCAATGATAAGTTACTCAATATTCAGCTTCTAAATGTCACTGTGAGAATTCAGACATATATTTCTGGACAACCTAATACTTTTGTGCTCAACTTGAAGGTTATAAGTGCTTAACAGTATTTATTCAGTTTTCAGATGTTATAATTTTCCTAAATAAAAATACATTTCAAATAGGTACTTCTCTCCTCTCACAAGATTATCTTGAATCCCACATTGAAAAAGAGGAGGGACCAGAGAGAGGGAAGCACATCTGTATACCTCAGAAGTGTCCTGAAGACTACCCCAAAATGAAAGAAACAGACCAGATAATCCTAGGAGGAGCACTGTATGACGTCTGAGCCAAGTATCTCTTCATCAGTAACAATAACAACATGATCAGGAGAACAAGAGTCATGGGGAAACTTAATATTTGACTCCAGGAACTCACAGGTTAGACACTAATGTCAGGGATCTGGGAATATGCCATGTCCAAGGCACGTCTATTGGATATACTCAACCCATACGACCAGGAACCAGCCCCAAGCAACTGCAGGCCATTAAGAACCTCATCATCAAATGACAGAAAACCAAGCACAGAAGCAGAAAGTGGTCATGTAGATCTTGTGCATTTTACAACACAGAAAACAAGTGGAGAGGGGAATATGGACAATCCAGAACCTGTTTGAGGACTTGTGATAGGCTTACTTGATTTCCAAAACCTCACTCACCAGGTACTTACATACCCATTAGGAGGGGCACCCAATTTGAGGGGGAAACTGTATTTGGGTGTCTCAACTTGAAAATAAATTATCTTAAGGATTTTGTAACTCCCTCCACACCAGCACAAAACCACTGACCTACTCTGAACTGAATGGTTACGAACATCATTATGGAACTCATCCAGCAGATTGCCTCCATGGTCAACCACTCCAGCAGCTTGGAAATGGTGAGTGATAAGGACTCCTGTACTCCAGTGGAAGAAAGGAGAAGAGTATGGTGGAAGGATTGCAATGCTCCAGAGAATGCCAAGGGTGATCACAAAACCCTATTTTTATAAAAGCAGATTAAACCAATTTATTCAATATAGGCATGGCAGGGATGGGCAACAATCCCTTTCTACTTTATCCATGCCATCCATTGTTAGTATGGTCCAGGATGGGCATGTTACAGCATAATTATCACAAGAAATCTACACTCTAGTGACCTTGTGAAACACCACATCTTAAAGGTAAATGTACATAGCCATGGAATATAAGAATCAACACAGTTCACAGTGTGGATCTGATAGCACGATGTCTGTGAATGATTATAGCTGTCTAAGTAGAACCCATTCTGAGTACACACAGAATACTTGGTCAGACACCACTTGCCACAGAGCTGAATCCAAAGTGAAGCAAAAGCAGGGTCTTCTGTAAAAAGAAAAGCATTAGTAAAGACTTACCTTGTGTCAGAGCCATGCTAAAGCTTCTAAAATAGCCACAGGAAGCAGGCAACACCCCAAGGAAGGAGAAACAGCAATTTGGTGTAGGTAATGGGAGATGAATGCCTGATAATAGAATCTCCTCCAATGACCTACAAAGATGAGAGGAAATTGAGAGTGAAGGTGATGGATTTGATGTGAGGAAACATCAAAGGGATCACACTAAGGAGAAGACAAGGAGAAAGAGCCCAACTGGAACACACACTGAACCCAATGGTAAGGGCAACCAAGGGAAGATCACAGAAAGAGAAAAGTTGCCAAGGGATAAAAAGGTGGGAATGAGGACTCAAGAAGAAAGTTGTGTGAGCAATATAACAATGGAAAGCAGAGACGGGATGAAGAAGTCTATCCAAATCAGGATGAAGGTAGAGATAAGATGAAGGGAATGGGCAGATGGAGGAAAAGGAGACAGAACTTCTAAAGGCACAGAAGATCTTAGGAAAGAAAGCAAGATCTGGATAAAAGATTGGGTAGATGAAGTGTTCAAAAGGTCCTGGAAATATCAGGGCAAAAATATCCAATCAACAGTAACATCAGGCCAGGAGAAGGAGGAGAAAGTACTTCTTCAAGAAGTGGAACAGGGAACACACATACAGCAGCTTGAAGAGAGATAAAGTAAAGGCATGGAGGACCATTTTAATGTCCCAGTCCAGGAATGATGGATGCTTTGGTGGCTGATGGAGCTAGAAGGAATTGAGTAATTATGGAAATGGCACAGGGGGCAAACAACCTGTAGAAAATGGAAGATGTGTGATAATACCATCTGAAACTGAAGAGAACAAAGAACCTTTCTCAAAGAGTTACGTAAGAAACTTGAAGATACGGGTAAACACTGGATGAGAAACCTGGAAACCCCAAGGCAGTGTCCATGAGTGGTAAATGTTCTACTTGCTTTAAGAGATGGCCAAAAAAGAAGAGTGAAGAGAATGGGCTGAAGGTAAAGCTACTCTGCAAGAGAAACTGGAACTCCTTTCCAAGGACTAGAAAAAAAAAAAACCATTGAGACAGAGGATGCAGAATAGACCACTGGTGAGTGGGGTTGACAAAGCAGGGTGGTATGGAAGGGAAGAGGATGGGAAGTGACTACCCACTGTTTGAGCAACAAAGGGAACCAAGGTTGAGTAAGCCAGCAAGAAGCAAAGAGAAGGACTGTGCAAGGAATATGACAAATAAGGGAGACCACCCAATGAAGTAATGGATGGAAGGGTAAACACGAGGAAACAGATCAGACCAATTTTGCCAGAATGCCCTGATGGCCAAGGCTTAAGGATGGGGAACTATGAAACAAAACCAAGGTATTTGTGATTGATAGCAGCAGCAAAGGCATTGAAATGGGATGTACCCAGATGCACACAGAGCCACCAAAAAATGGCAGGATACAGTTATTACTCCATTGGATAAATGTGCTCTGATTGAGAAAGATAATTGACTATGAGATTGAAAAAATCCTTTACATGACATGTCATCATAAAAATTTGATGTGTATGGGCCCAATAAAGATCTATTGTGCAAAAACACAAGGATATTGATCTAGTGCCACCTTCATCACTGATGTATGCCACCATATCAGAAATGTTGAAATAAATCATTATGAGGTAATAGCTGTTGAGAAAAAGAAAATGATCCAATGCCCAATGGGCAGTGATGTGAAGAGAATGTTCTTCCACAGGCCAACAATCCAAAGTCTGTTGGTAATCAATTCATGCATCCCAGCCCTGAAGTAACTCCAGATGCGGAGGAGAAAATGGAATGCCTACCAATGTATGGGCCTTGTCCAAACACCAATGGGGTTCATCTATCAAGGAGAAAGAAAGGTGAATAGGACTATATCAAAGGATGCTGTTTGAGGTGCTACTGATCATGAGGAGCCAACTGAATCAAACTAATATGAGCCCTACCAAGGGGTATGATAAGTGTCAAAAATGGCCACCTCCCAGGTGGTACTTAAGGGAGTACAGAGCTGTCCGAGTGGCCAGTTCATAGAATGGAGCCAAAGAGGAGAAGGTTGGGCCTGACTGAGATGGATGTTGAAGAAAACACCCAGATATGAGATATTGGAAAGACAAGAAAAGGATTCCTACAACATAATCAATCATCCTACCTGCATAGCTTTGAGAAGGAGCTAATAGGTAGGACTTGCTGACTTCTGTTCCGAATGAGCAAGAAGCCATTTGTCCAGATACACATGGAAGTGCAGTTCTAGGGTATGAACATACTGAGCAAAGGGGTAAACCAACTAAAAAAAAGCAGACAAAGAGGAAGTCAGGCTGAAGGAAATGCCAGGTGTGAAAAAGGTAAATCACCCTGCAATGGGCAAACTAGCAGAAGCAAAACCCACGTGGAGCAGGTATGGCAACCCATTCAGGGAGAAGGTCAAGTACTACCTTGGATAGACACTGGCATGACCAGGAATCCTGAAGAAGAAGGGAGGAAATAGAAGAAATGAAAAACAAAAGATAAAACAAAAACCATCTGACTGAACACCACAAACCCAAATCTCAGAGAGGAAAGAGCTGCTCTGATGAATGAAATTCTCCAGATAAGCTACCACTGGAGTCCCAAACTCACTAGGCAACCATTAAAATAGTTGCATGCATGCCATACATTGCAGAAAAAAATGGCATGCTGCTGTCCAATGGTAAGATGAGACAGGAAGGGTTGTGAAAGGCAAGGTCAGGAGACATGACTTGGAGCAACATCTGGCTTCAATGGAGCACCTGATGTGAAAGGTGGATTACAGTTGGACAGAAGCTAAATACGACAGGAATTGTGTCATACTAGAAACATTGTAAAAATGGGGCCATAAGAAGATTCTGTATATATGAAATTGGACAATGGTCCTTAAGAATAAAGCATCATGATCAAAAACATCCGAAGAAAAAGTGAATGTGTAGGGTCAGAGCTAAAGACCACACGTGGTCTAAAGTGGAAGGAAAGAGGGAGAAGATACCCCTAGAAACCCACATATGGTTCCCATGAAATTCCTCAAACAGAAAGAGGATTGAGGTGAGCTCTTACAGGGGAAGACAAAGACTGGAAAATATGGCATAGGTAAAATGAACAGGAACATTTGGACTAATTCCCCCAAACAGGTAAAACTAAGCCCACAACTGGTGGTATAGAAATTGGGAGCCAGCCCTAAAAGTCACAAGAGTGAACTGACTCAAAGCAAACAGGGAACTAGACATACCAAAGTCATCAACCAATAAGGTGGCAAAAGCACAGTGTAAAACCAAACATAAGGAAGAAAGGTAAAACAATATGGAAGACCAAATTAACTATGACAAGAGATAAAATATCACATACTCCAGATATAAACCTGAGAATGACAACAAGAGCTGAAGAGAATCCCCAGTAAGGTACGAGAAGGCACAACAAACTCTGGAGGGGGACGACAATTTTGTCAGCTAGCTACTATAAAAAGACTTGAAAAGTAGACAATATGCTATCCATAAAAAAGCTCTACTTGTGGTAACAGACAAAGTGATATGCACTTGATGTTGTAACAGCAACTTTGCAAATTCAGATTAGATACTAAACCAACAAAAAATGCAGGAGTATATCAAATGCTCTCAAGGAAAAGTAAAATGAAATCTAATGAAGTTGAATTAAAGTAAATCACTTCTAGCATAATCAGTGGTCTAAAGAAAGGCATATGCACTTGAACTCTGCCAAACAAGAAGTGACAGTTTGGTAGTAGCTTGTGAAACTTGTGCTCTACTATGGGTGTTGGTGGCAGGTGACTCATGACGATTTGCATAAGAGACGTGTTAGAACTTTGGATTCCAATACAGAGATGATGAAGGCTTATGACATGCATTTCTTAAACACGTTAAGAAAATGAGAAGAGCTAATCTTGTGAGAAGAGGGAAAGTATAAGAAAATGATCTTCTGAACTTGCATACTTGCGACAAACACCCATATCTAAACATTTTAACTTTCCTTAAGTTCTCCTTGCTGTTAACATGTAACTTATTCTCAGCTTACACTCACTACTACTTTTGTGTGTGTATATATATATATATATATTTCATTTATTACATATATATTTCTCATGTTATTTTTTAATTTTCTGATGATGGAATGTGCAAATTTTGAAATTAAGGCAACTAGGTTATCTGTTATGATGATTTGTTCCTTATTAGACTATGTTTTCCATCTGAATAATCTATATTTTTGGCTATTTTGGAAGAAAAAATAGCCCTTGTGAAAATTTTAAGGGTGGCTATTTTTCAATGCTATGTTACTTTGTATTCTATGCACTATAAACCTTTTTCGCATTATCCTAGTCTCCACTGCAAAATAAAAAAAAATATATCTATTGAGCTATAACTAATTTTTGTCAGTTTATAGTAAATTAACTTTACCATAATGTTAAAAAGTAGTTTAAATGCCAAATAGTATAGACTGATGTATTTGGTATACTTCTTGGGTGAGTAAAATACTATATAAACATACATTCACACAAAAGGAAATATATTTGTGTAATTTTATAAACGGTAAAATGAGAAAAAGTTCTGGAGCCTACTTATCAAAATGTTAAATATAGAGATTATTATACGATTATAAAAGTCTGACAAGACTAAAGGAAAGTGTACAGAATTTTGATTCTCTTTTTACAGAAAAGGCAAATAAAATTATTCTTTATTTTAGCTATGGAGGTGGGAGGTTTGGCAAGTAATAACTATTTTATTTAGAATGCATCACTGCTAAAGGTGTTTCAAATCAGCAGAAGATTTCAAAAATCTTCAGTTGCTTGTATAAAGAAATTAAAAGACCAAATAATGATACCATTTAATGATATGGTGCAAGTTTCAATTGAACTGAATTTTTTTATTAATCACATGACTGATGGACCACTCTGATATTGGTAGTGGTACATCAAATGACCTGTCACTGATTTCTTGTTTTATAAATATATATCTAGACAGACACACTTATACACTTGTAGAATTAATATAACTTGTTTATCAATATGGCATATCTCATTTAGGTACAACAAGTTTTGATTAAATGAAGTCCATACTTTCTAACACAGCATTCTGACTTTGCAAAGTTAAAGATAACAAATGTAATTTCTACATGCATTTCTAATTTACATATAGTTTAGGAATCCTAGAGTACAAAACATTTCTATGATCTTTCATAAATTATGAGGAAAATCCATGAATTTAATTATTTTTATTTATGGACAGTCAGGTAAATATGTTTCAAAATTTTTCTTTCAAACTAGGTTTACCAAGCATCATCAGATGGCAAATAAATTATTAAAAATCCTTTTTCTAATAAACATTACATTTCACTAGGTTTATTTAGCATTATCACATAGCAGGTAAATATGATTATGTACTTAGAGTAAGGTTTTCCAGAGTGTTGGCTGTCAGTTTGAATTGGAGCCACAAACAACTGGAAAAAAAGAAGAAAAAAAAAAGTCTTAAGTTTCTGTAAAACTTACAGAATTACCAGTATTCTTAGTTTTATTAAGTTTTACTTAAGAATAGAATAAACAAAAAAAGAGAATTTTTTATATAATCACATTTTAATATCTATGCAAACCAGGGTTTGTCTTACTAAGTGAATGTAAGCCATAAGTGTGTAATCAATGGACAAAAGTGGAAAAAGAACCGAGACAAGTCTACATACAAGCTAGGAGAAACAACCCTGACTTAAAACAAATGAATGATTAGTATTAAGTTTTAATCTGCAGTTATCCTTCTACATCTTTCAGACGATAGAATGTTTATACTTTAGTAACTCAATGTGTTGTTATAGCCCCATCCATTCTAGCAATAACTTACAATGAAAAGTTTCAAAACTCATTACTGTTTTTATTATTATTACTATTACAATTTCTTTAATGTTGGGCCACAGCAAATACAATATGTCTGGGCAAAGAGGCATGCCAAAAAACATTTGGAACCCAATCACCTAGATTCTAAATGATCACAATTCACTACATTTATTACAAACATTTGAAACTATATTTTCCTATCAAAAACTAGCTTTCCAGAACTATTTTAAGAATGTATTGGAAGGTCCAAAACTTTTATTTTCAAGTATTCCTTTTTAATTTTGCGAAAAATACTTTCACGTTGAGAACAGACAAAAGTACGTGTTTTTGAAGTTAATGCACAGTAATTTTCAAGTTTTCTCATGACATTACAACTTCATATTGTTTTAGCTTGCAAATGAATCGAGATGACTAAAATAAAAATATTTACTTTCTTTCTAAACTAATTTTAAGGAAAAAAATCAAATACACAATTGATAATTTATATAAAAATATATTATGTGAATCAAAACTTCCAAACTCATGACCAACGACCAAACCTGTTAAATGAAATGTTTGTGTTTTATTGTAATTCGGATATTAAACAATCTTCCATAATATATTTGATAACACTTGCATTCCCTTTAGTCAACAGTGTGAAAAAGAAAGAATTCATGGTAGATGCTGCCAGCCAGTTGTTTTCTCTCTAGTCACCAGTTCAAGATTTGTTATAGTGGCAGTGTCTTAGCAGTTCTGCCATAACAAAACAGAGTAGGCAAGTCTGGTGATAACATTTTGATCACTTGGATAGTCGGAAATATTGATAGTAGTAAAAAAATTACAAATGATGATTTTGTTTAGTTGATCATTTTTGTAACAACTGATTTCATGGTAATTTCAATTAACCCTTTCACTATAGGCTTGGTACAACATAAACACATTACCACATGTATTTACACTATAACTTTTAATGCACATTTATCTTCATAAAATTTAGTTGACTTTTAGCAAAGATTACAATCATTTTCTATACAAAAAATCAAACTTTTAATGAAATATTTTTACTAACAAATTGTTTTTGAAAATAGTCTGTTTTGTTACTAGTCTGAGTGCAAAGTGATTTCATTTAATAATAAAGAAAAATTATTTTTTCCCAAAAATCTCAATATTATTTGTGTAATCTCTAAAACCTCCTTCATGTGTTTCAAATGTTTGTTTTCAGTGAAATTTTATATTTTTGGTTATTTTCTATCATCTAACTATGTGGGGGTTTGTCACTTAATCAACCTTATAACCATCCTTGAAAAATTATGAAATAAATATAAATTATACTTTTTTGTGCTAGAATAACTACATATTATAACACAAAAATACAAATGTTTAACCTGTTCAGTGCCATAGACGAGATAACTCGTCCAAACCGATCGGTAACACTGTGCCATGGGTGAGTTAATTTGTTCTCAAAAAATACCTAACTTCAATGCTAGATGTCAGCACCATACATGCATTTGACCTACTTACAAATTGTTTCACTTTCAATCCAAAATGGCATCACAAAATGTTACAAAATGAAGAAGCATTAGAGTTGTATTGTAGCAGCTGAAATACCTGGCAGTCAACAGGTTAATGTAAGTAGCTTAAGTCTGATAATGCGATACATTGACATATATATCTTTTTGTTGGTTTTTATTCTTATCATATTGACTATCCACTCATGCCTAGCTAAAATAACTTACACTGACACTGTGCACATGCACTCTTGTCACATATCCACTAATATAATACTGATCTTTAGTGGACTAGTATCTTGTAATATAGTCACATTTCACTTATACATCATATATATTTACAGATTACTACATTTATAAATAAATTATCAATCATATTTCTCTTAAAATATAGAATAATAAATCTAGAAGTACAGGAAACAATTATCTCTTCTTACTATGACTTTTGTATTTGGCTGTTGCTGAGCACAGGTTGCAAAACTTTTGAAATGGAGGATATCAAAGTTGTTTTTTTTTAGGTTTTATATATTTAGTTGAATAACCAAAAAAATCACAAGTAACTACATTGATACCACAGCATTCCACTATAATTTATTAAGCTTAGTAAGTAAGGTTTTAGATATTTAAAAATTGTGAAACTTTGTGTTGCCTAAAGACACAGCCTACCTCCTCAAAATCTTGTATCAAAAAAATGTGATAGCCTTTTCACAAATTAAAATGGCTGAGAATCATCCTAGGAACATGATGAGCTGTTTATTGGTTATTCACATGTAATATACTGTAGTAAGAATATATAAGGAACTGTTTCATAAAAGAGTTGAATGGGGTCACCGTGTTTGATTCAGTACACAGACCATATCTCAGCAATATAAAAAGATACAAGGTTATTATTTTATATTATAACTTGTCAATATTAGTAATATCAGTTTCTAATTTGTACAAAATGATAGCCTTAGTATTTTGACATCATAAACATCTAATTTTAAAGAATGCTGCATTCAACATACCATATGACTTACTAAAATTTATTTTAGATGTGTTCTTTAGTATTTTAAATTAATTAATTAAGCAATATATTATATAGAAATTTGGACAATAATCTATAATTTGATAACAAATTTACTGACAAATTCATAAAATAATAGTTCAATAAAATTTTGAATGCAAGTCGGTGAACATGATGACATGACCTTCAACTAGTGACCCACTGTGAAAGAGTTAATCAACTGTTGGAATAGTTGAAAAAGTTTATATTGAAAAAACATTAATTTCAATTAATAAATTTACATGATACTAATCAATATAATCACTGTCACAGGCAACCAGTTACAGAGATTAAATATTCCAGATCTACTTACATTTAACAATAATGTCAGCAAAGATATAAAATTATTTTAACTTGTTACAAAGTGTTCTGCATGATCTAAGAGAAGGTATTTAAAATATTCTGTTTTAAAAACAATAGTATATTCAAACATATATTTTCTTTATTAAAAATGTGCATATTTTTCTTTAAAGTTATCAACAACAACAATCAACATAATAAATGTTGCTAATAATTCTTCAATATGCAAGATGTTCAAAGAGTTTCACATTAAGAACAGTGAGTTCTAGCCTCATCATAGTGACTGATTTGAGATTTAGTTACAGTTTTAAACTCAGGAGTTCAAAACTTTGAGTGACCACAGCCTAGATCTCAGATTAATCTTGCCTTAAATAAATTCATTTTAATAGTAAGCCAATAGTAAGATCAAAATGTTGTTCTCTCCTTATCAATAAAAGTGTTAATACCCATACCAGCCATTCTGAGATACATGGGTATATGCATGCCCCATGTTTGGTATTACTGGCATACAAAAATGTATGCAATAAAAGGAAAAAACAACAGAAAACATAAGATGTTTATTTATTCTAATTATACCTAAAAGAAATAACTCATGGCTATTGAGAACTCCATGCTATTTATTACTACTCAATTTGTATGCCTTTCTGTGTATACAGAGTTTTGGGGCAACATGGGACCTATTGTTCCATCTCAGCTGTTCCACAGTGTAAAATTAATTGAATTAAAAACAAACTTAAATCAGTCCTTTTGTTCATATCCTGATCAATCTTTTTAGATTTAGATTTACTGTCTCTTCAACATATGAAGGTAAACCATTCCAAACAATCACTCTCTTAGAAAAACTATCTTGGTAGAAAATTACTCCTAACCTGATAAAATTTATATTTATGTCCCCTAATCCTACTATCCCCACTGTTAAATGTGAAAAACAGTCTGAGAGATTTTAACCTCTCCTTGTATGATAACCCCCCTCCAATTCTACAAACCATTCTAGTAACCCTCCTAAGGTAAAAAGCCCAAGAATGAACATAGGTCACTAAATGTGACCCTAATCACATATATATGTATATACATTTTTTTATTTCAAATCTTAACCATTATTTGACAAAAGAGTAAATATACTGTCTGAAAACTGAACTCCTATCTTAACCTAGTTGTAATAGAATCCCTTTTCTTACAGAATGATTTCTCTACATTAATTATAAATTTCTAGATCCTTAGTTATTACAAAAGAACTTAAGCCTTCTTTAATTGCATGTATTTACATAATCTTATTATATTACAGTATATAATGCTTGTTTCTTTACCTTTCTAAAGTATTCACTTTGGCAGATCAATTACATTTTACAAAAACTTCCATTTATAATTTGAAACTACAATCTAATGGTAGCCATCTTGGAAAAACTTAAAATTAGCCAAACAGTCTAAGACAGCTTCATATAATTGTAGAAACATAGAAAAGTAACCTTTGGCTAGTGCGTAAGTTATTTTAAATTATTAAATGTGTGTGCAAAACCTAGCCTCCACAGTCATCAGTTATGAGTAGTGTATGACAAAATCATGTGCAGATGCATTAGTTTTTATTCCACTGTTAACTGTGCATTCACAAAAAAAAAGCTTTAAACGTATTTAATAGCTATTGTGTTTGAAATGTCTGTTTTGGATATAGTGTTATGAGATACTGATTTCTAACAAATGCAAATACAGAAGTGACCAATATAATACCACCATGCATCATATAATAATACTGCACTAATTTGTAGGAATTATAAAGTGCACAGTTTTATACTCTAACTTTCAGTAAAGTTTTCTGAAAAACTTAGTTTTAAAAATACATTCACATTTAATAAATGCAACCAAAATTAAAAAGACTCAAAATTAAGCATAAGGCTACAGTGTTTACAAAAACATTTATAATAAAGTTCATAACTTTTGGAAAATCTAAATATAGTATAGCTTCATGGCATACTTTTTTATTCAATTTTACAACTTGTTTTTTTGCAAATTTGTTTAAAACAGACTAACCTAAATACCTACATCGAGTTTAGGGTGAAGTCCCTATAAATATATATATATATACACTAAGTTTACCACTACTACTATAATACTAAGTTCGTTATAAAAATTATTTTATAACTATACTAATTATTAATACTATACTCTATTTAATATTATAACTTATAATATAGGCATAATTTGTACAATTAATAAATTACACTTTAGTGTTACTTAATTAGTGTTTCCAAAACACAGTCTGACTTAATTTTTCCTAAGGGAAATGTTTTGACATCAGATTTGTTTATCACGTATTAAGTTACATATTTTTTATATTTCTAACTAATCACAACACCATAACCACAGTTAATGTTACTCAACATACCGTCATCGTTATTAAACCTAATCTAGTGTTATTGTATTAGTATCAGATTAAATTTCAACGTCATATTTATCTAGGCTTAGTTAATAATATTAATAGAATCATTCATTTCAATTTATACAAAAAGTAGATTGACAAATCACATTATTACTGAAGACAAATCAATTCCAAAATATATTACAGTTTATTTATATTGTTTCACTTTAATTTAAAAATAGTAAACAATGAAATTAACTTACATTCTAAAAACAACGCCTTAAAAATACTAGACCAGACGTTAGGCCTAAATTATTCTTCCACAAAAATCAGTACGATCATGAACTTTGTACTTTGAAGTATATTACCAGAAGAGGACGCTCTTATTAATCATCATTTGGTGCTAATTTTCTACAGATTTCCTGTTTGGGAATTTCGCACAAAGCTACTCAAGGGCTATCTGTGCTGGCTGTCCCTAATTTAGCAGTGTAAGACTAGAGGGAAGGCAGCTAGTCATCACCACCCACCGCCAACTCTTGGGCTACTCTTTTACCAACGAAAAGTGGGATTGACCGTAACATTATAACGCTCCCACGGCTGGGAGGGCGAGCATGTTTAGCGCGACGCGGGCACGAACCCTTTTCTATAGACCTAACACCTTTAGAAAATGAAAATAAAGTAAAGGGTAAACAAAAAGAATAAATGCATATTAAAAATTTTTAAGTATTTAAGTGTGGAGTCAGCTCGTATATGTAACGAAGAAAACTTTATTACAAGTTTAACATATTAACAAAATTTCGGCAAGTGTTGTAGATTAATCCTTCAAGACATTCTCCGGAATATCACTCTGAGTCAGTCAGTGGCTGCTCTTTTCAACTTTGTTCAAGGCAATTTTGATCTAAAATAATATGGCATAGTCTAAGTCAACACCTGTACGAGGATACTACCAAACTGTAATAAATAAAATACACAAAATGATCTTATTTTGCAACGACCGTACTTCAAGTCTTCCAATGCACGCTTCTACTTGAAATTTTAATGAAAACTCCCTACAAATTTCGTATTTCTCAATTATTATATTCCTTCCACACAAATACAGACAAAGTTATCAACTAAAACCCATTTCGACACAATTTTCTTTAGTAGCTAGTAGCAGTTCCCTTTTCCTGGTTAAAATTGCTTAACCCTAGTGTGATTCACAGTTCAAGATATTCTATGATGTGTAAATACTTTACTTTTATTCTGAAGAATAATGTACATACATCAGTATTATATGCTATCCCATTTAAAGTAATCTCTCCCAGCTGATGCCATTTTCGAAAGCAATGCTGGTAGTCCTCAACTGTTATGCAACTAAGTTCTGCTTTCACGTTTTCGTGGATGGTTGGAATGTCATCAAATCTTTCCTTTCAACTTAATTTTGATTTTTGGGAACATAGAAAATCACTCGGGGCAAGATCGTGAGAATATGGGGGGTGGTATCACAGGAATGTGTTTTTCTACCCAAAAATCTTGAACAGACACAGCAGTGTGTGAAGGCGCGTTGTCATGTTAAAGACGCATGCAAAATTTTTCAGTTAAAAACACCTGACACGATCCACAGGAAATGTCTAGTTCATCAGCAATTTCACGAATAGTTAATTGTTGATCAATTCGAAATTTTTCTTTCACTTCAGCGACTGTATCATCAGTGGACGATGTCGACGGTCATCCAAAACGTAGATCATTTTTGACCGATTCCTGGCCATCTTGGAAGCGTTTTATCCAATGATAAAGTGCAGCCTTACTTAAGCAGTCATCACAAAAGGCAGTTCTTAAAATTTCGAAGATTTCTGTTCCTCCTTTACCATTTTTTCACACAAAACTTGATACAAACACGTTGTTCTTCTTGTCTGTTCATTTTATTACAACAGGGGACAAAAGATACGTCTGTCTTTGAACACGGTTTTCCCAACACAGGTATAAGGTCTGAAAAAAATGGCTTGTTTTGGGGTAGATCACTATTTATATTTTGTACACACCTCAATGAAGCTCACTGCCGCTGTACTGGCACCTGTAACAGAAGAAGTCTTAAAACTTTTTCATCAGACTTCGTATAGTATCCATACTGAAATGATCACCACTGCAATATCATTTACTAGCCTAATTGAGAAAAAAGTTGAGTGCATAGAGAAAAAGAAGTCACGGGGTGATTCTAAAAATAAGAACAAAAAACCTTTTGTATTAAAACACATTTTCTTGATTCACTTCTACTAGTTTATCATGGAGAGGAGCTCATTACATTTAATGTAATGGAAGTCGATAATGAGAAAAAGAAAGCTGTGGAGCCACTCAGATGTCCACTTATCTTTTCTTCCTTTCTCAGTTGGTGGCATATTACTATGTAATCTGCGAAATGGCAAATAAATATTCAGTTTTTTTTTTTTTTTTTACTTTCTTTTGGTATCACATAACAAGACTAGAAATTAACTTATTTGCTTAGTGTGACATATTAGTTATCATGTGGCCATATGACAATGGCTGTCACAAGAAAAACTACAGTATAACCTAAGGTCAGTCATTTTGTAACACCGTGCAAATAATATTACTCTGTTAATTCTAACTCAATGTACATAAACAAACTCAAAAAAGAAACTTAGGAGTGGGGGAGCATATGTAGTGGGCCAGATGATGAATAAAAAAACTTTGTATTTACTCTGTTGTTGTTATCTCTATTGGTGTAAAATGTTATGCTGTTACATATAATTTTAGGACATTTGTTTTTTACCTCGTCATTGTCATTATTTTTCTGTATTTCTAGGCATAAAATAACATCCATAGTCATTCAGCGGAAAATCTGTTTAAAACACTAAAAATCAGTTTTCAGCGCCCAGCTTGGGCACAGCAAGTATAGCCTATTATGTAAGTTTGTGATTAACAATAAACCAATCAAATAAACGTAAAAACAGTCCCCTTCTCATGGTGGGAAGGTGTTTACTGTTACTAACTCATAACGCTAAAATTGGTGTTTGATTTTTTGCGGCAGACACAGCAGATAACCCAAAGGAGCATTGGACCCGGCATGGCCAGGTGGTTAAGGCACTTGACTCGTAATCCGAGGGTCGCGGGTTCGAATCCCCGTCATACCAAACATGCTTGCTCTTTCACCCGTGGGACGTTATAATTTAATGGTCAATCCCACTATTCGTTGGTAAAAGAGTAGCCCAAGAGTTGGCGGTGGGTGGTGACGACTAGTCTTACACTGCTAAATTAAGGACGGCTACCGTTTGCGCAAAATACAAAACAAAACAAAAGGGCCATTGCTGTGAAATAAATATTCCGAAGAGGTTATATATGTGCTGCCATCTTTTGACTACATTATTTTAATATTATTTTTCTTCACCTTTATTCATTTTTGGTTCAGTGCAGACTTAAAATTTTGATAAACTAAATAGAATTAACTAAAGTTGTCATTACTACTATGTCGTTACTTATGAACTTGTTGTAGGTATTTTTTTTAAAACACTTTCTCTGACAAATAGCATAAATAAAAAGAGATGAAATTAATATAAAACTGAGTAATAATAATAATAATGGGTTGTATTTTGCATTCATTGGACGTGTTCGAAATAGTCAAGAAGAGATAATAATAATGACCGTTCCCGAGGATCGCTTAATATTATAGTCCTAAAGTACAAGTGGAAATGAACCAATTTATTTAACCCCCCTCCCAGTGGCACAACAATATGTTTGCGGGCTCACATCGAGTGTCGATACCCGTGGTGAGCAAAGCATAGATAGCTCATTGTGTAGCTCGACTCGTAAATTGAGAATCGTGGGTTCGAATCCCCATCACACCAAACATGATCGCCATTTCAGCCGTGGGGGGTTGTAATGTGAAGATCAATCCTACTATTCATTGGTAAAAGAGTAGCCTGAGAGTTGGCGGTAGGTGGTGATAACTAGCTGCCTTCCCTCTAGTCTTACACTGCTAAATTAGGGACGGCTAGCGCAGATAGCCCTCGTGTAGCTTTGCGCGAAATTTAAAACAAACCAAAAAACATACCATTTCTCACAATTGTTATCTGATTTACCAACAAGAATAGCTGAGCTCACTAATTCCATATTGCTTTAACTATTCGTGTAAAAAATATAAATACGATTTGGTCTTCATCTAAAACTCCACTTGCCACGTAGAGAAGGTTAAAGATACTAAGACATTTGAATGTCATACTGCGTCTGAAAAGGGAACCGTGAAAAACAACATAATTTTTATAGTTTACTTTTGACAATTGGTGAAAAAATAAGTATGTGTGTTTTTATAACAAAAATACATTAAGCGTTTTGTTGACTCTACCGAGGGGAATCGAACCCCTCATGGTAGTATTATAAATCCGGAGACTTACCGTTGTACCAGCGTGGGATAAAGAAAACAACTCGTGCGACTCCACTTTACAAGGGAAAGTCTGAAACGTAAAAAAAAAAAAACTTATAAAAATCATATACAATACCGAACATGCTCGTCCTTTCAGCAGCGAGAGTTTTGTAATGTGACAGTCATTGATAAAATGTAGTCCATTCGTTGTCGGTGACGCTGCTGACCAGTTGCCTTTCCTATAGTAGACAGTTCAAAATTATGGAAAGTGACAGAGAATCTCAGTTGTTCCTTTGTGAGCGAACAATCAAGCAACTTATGTAATATTCAAAGGATGATTAGGAAACCAAAGTATGCAAAAAACAAACAACAACAAAAAACAACGTTATGTTTTGACAGATTTATCTACAATCAGGGGCGTAGATTTTTTACACACTGTGGGGGTGATGATTTTTGCAACCACTTACGTGGACTGTTCATTTTGCAAATTGGTAATCTCTGATTACGTGAACTTGAAAGTTGTAAACAAGCCGCCACAGAGTAATCTTATTGCCACGATACTTGCATGTATACTTAGGCCTACTGACTGATACTTACGAACTATCGCTTAGATCGAAAAGATTAGAAGCACGCCTATATTAAAGATGTACATTTCGGCTACTGAAAAAGCCTATATATATAGACCTAATTATGTAATTCGATTGGTGAGAATCACAAGAACAAACACACAATTTGTAGGCCTGTGGTGCAATAAAACAATTCAACAGACCAAACTGTAGGGGGGATGATTGTATGCACCATACCCCCCACGTAAAATGAAGGGGGGTGTATATCCCATCCCCCAGGATCGACGTCTCTGTCTACAACTGACCTAAATTTCGTGTGCGCTGCCGTTAATAAATCACGTGATTCCTCCGCCATTACGATAGTGAAAGAAAACTCGCTAATCTTATCACAACAATGATGATCCGTTGTTTACATTTCTTAAATTGCCATTTACTTCAAGAATCGGCTATGTACAGTGAAAAGAAGTACAAAAAAAAAAAAAAAAAAGGCGGAGGGTCTTTATATGTTATCAATTGCTGCTCAAATAATCGCCTCAAACTAAATTTATGGAAGGAATCTACGTGCAATATTCATGAACAAACGCATGAAGGTGTCTGTTTAATCCTTTATAAATTCATGTCATGCTGTCTCAAGAAACAGTTAAGCTCGAATGAATAAAAGCAATAAACAGGAAAATATTACCAGAAAAAATTCTGCGTTTGTTTGGAACAGTTTCATGCCGGTAAGCCGACTGAAAGATATCTGTTCCCTAATCTTAAATTAGAATATTAGAAAAGAAGCGACACCTGGTCAACGAAAACTACAGAGAAAAAAGGTGAAGTAAAAAACAAAACAAACAAAACAAAACTTATATTTTAAACCAGAACAAGGTTGTTTGCATCAAAATAGAGTTAGATATGTAGGGAAAATAAATAATATATAAAACACGTATTTACTGGTGCCTTGACATTAATTATTACACAGTTTTAGATTGAATCAGGCCTGACATGGCTAGGTGGGTCACGGGTTCGAATCCCCGTCATACCAAACATGCTCACCATTTCAGGCGTGGGGGCGTTATAATGTGACGGCCAATTCCACTATTCATTGGTAAGAGAGTAGCCCATGAGTAGGCACTGGGTGGTGATGACTAGCTGCCTTCCCTCTAGTCTTACACTGCTAAATTAGGGATTGCTAGCACAGAAAGCCCTCGTGTATCTTTGCGCGAAATTCAAAAAAGAAACAGATGGAATGAAACTTAATAAGTGATTAAAACATGAAAGTTTCAAACTATGTTTAGAACTAGGACGATCATCTTCAATTTTATCAACAATTCTGTACGTCATTTGTTTCCTATAAAATTTTCTTTACCTGGTATCATGATCTTGCACATATTCCTTGTTATATTTTCAGTTGCACTTTTTCATACCAAAACAACATTTTTTTTCTAACCTGAAAAGAACAAAGTAATTGGATTTACATATACAACCCTCAAATTCTATCAATTTTTATTTAACCTGACTGTTTTTATTATGTCACATTTACCATTTATGATAAAGCCATTCAATTCGTTGAAAACAGGAGAAGATATCACAATATACTGCCACCTGCTAGTCTACAAATTTACAACGCTAAAATCAGGGGTTCGATTCCCTCGGTGGGTCAGCATGTTTAGTGCAAAATTTGACCTACGTTACCACTTTGGATGTAGTTGTAAGTCTGCAAGCTTTTAAAGTTGTTCATCTTTTGATCATCGACTGCCCTTGATGTTACCAGATACTTGTAAAGATAATATAACATAATTTAGCTACATTAGGGTTTTGCTATAATAAAAACAAACAAACAAATGCAATTTATTGTTCCATCCAGACTAACTAATAGCCAACTTTCTTGTACGGACACATTAGGGCCAGGCATGGTCAGGTGGTTAAGAACTCGACCCGTAACCTGAAGGTCGCGGGTTTGAATCCCTGTCGCACCAAACATACTCGCCCTTTCAGTCATGGGGTGTTATAATGTGATAATCAATGCAATTATTCGTTGGTAAAAGAGTAGCCTCAGAGGTGGTGGTGGGTGATGATGACTAGCTGCCTTCCTTCTAGTCTTACACAGCTAAATTAGGGACGGCTAGTGGAGATAGCCCTCGTGTAGCTTTGAGCGAAATTCAAAACAAACGGACACATTATTTTCCTTTTCCTGAACATTTAATCCTATGGATTATAAATAAGCGTTTTGAAACCACTCTTTTCAAGTCCATTCTTTGTATGCTTCTTTTCTACCAATCTAGGGTGCAAATATTTACGAATAAAGTTTGTACAATCTATAGTTTTCTTTATGTGAATTTTGGGCGCATAACTTGCAGTTATTCTAAGTCTCTGTGCCTTTCTTCATAAAGTACTTAGACTATAATTATACATATTTTGTTTTACTTTGTGTATTTTAGCTTATTACAAGGCCACATATTTCTTTAAAAGGCCCGGCATGGCCTAGCGCGTTAAGGCGTGCGCTTCGTAATCTGAGGGTCGCGGGTCCGCGCTCGAGTCGCGCCAAACATGCTCGCCCTCCCAGCCGGGGCGTAATAATGTTACGGTCAATCCCACTATTCGTTGGTAAAAAGAGTAGCCCAAGAGTTGGCGGTGGGTGGTGATGACTATCTGCCTTCCCTCTAGTCTTACACTGCTAAATTAGGGACGGCTAGCACAGATAGCCCTCGAGTAGCTTTGTGCGAAATTCCAAAACAAACAAACAATTCTTTAAAATAATAATATTTTATACAAGTCATCAACGAGGCATAGCGTCCCTTGTACAGTTTAATTTTGTGTATGATTAACAGATGAAACGTTTATTTACATTTGTACCTTTAATGTTAATAGGTGGCAATGGTAATGGCATAGTAACCATGTTTTTATATTTTGCATCTGAAAAGTAAAATGATATATTACGCGTGTAAAGTATATTTTTACCAGGTAAAAGAGTAGCCCAAGAGTTGGCGGTGGGTGGTGATGACTAGCTGTCTTCCCTCTAGTCTTACACTGCAAAATTAGGGACAGCTAGCACAGATAGCCTTCGAGTAGCTTTGTGCAAAATTCAAAAACAAACAAACAAACTCCTATGTGACTGCACGAGTGTGCTTATTCTACAGTGCCCGAGTACCATCCTTTTAAAATAAGTCCAAAGTCATGCACTTCATTTATTTTTGATATATTTTGTGAAGTGGACGCCTTCTTTCAAAATTATATGATTATTTTCATGTTAAGTGCAAAATTTGACTTACGTTATCACTCTGCAAGCTTTTGAAGTTGTTCATCTTCTGATCATCGACTGCAATTGATGCTACCAGATAATTGTAAAGGTAACATAACATTTGGGGAATTTATCATGTCATCGTTCCAATTAGTAATTTTATTTGTGTCTGGTTGTTTTGAATAATCACTATCTTACTCTATTTCGGCAAAATAAACGCTTTATTGACAGTGTGTTATTTTATTTACTTGTTTTTCACTACTGCAATGGCGCCACAAACTTTATCGCTTAAGCGGCGTTTTGTGTAAGGGCAATAATCGAAAAAAAAAGTGTCTATATCTGTCTACAAATTTGAAATCGTACTTAATGTGTTTTATATTTGTCTTCTATTCAAATATTTAATGAAAATTATGGGATACCTGCGCGTAATGGACGTACTTTTCACATTTTATCAATTGATGACATATTAACTTTATTTTAATATCTTCATTTCGTAAATATGTATTGATAGTTTTTAGGGTATGGTGAATAGAAGAAAACATTCTAAAAAAATAAAATAACAAAAGATCTGCTCATAGAGATTTATTTGAATTTCCAAATATATATTATCGACGTCACATGTACTCCAGTGAAAATCGGACTTCGTATTCATTGTATGCATGCCCGCCAATCATAATACTCATACAATCTGGCTGACTTGTTGTTAAGATGGAGGACCCACACCAAATATAAGCACGGGGACTCACATGTCTGACGAAGGGATTATTACTGGTTTTGTCATGGCGACGGCCTAGAGGTGTCACATGGTTCTAATTCTTCAATAGAAAAAGATAATATTTCATTAGATAAATGTAATACAGAGTTATCCTTTAAAAGTACTGAGAGTCATGATAAAGAATGCCTATTTCAAGATGGCGGGAACTTGGTTGATATGGCGATGTCACCCTCTCTCGTCGGAGAAGAGCGTCTCGGACCTTTTCGAGATGGGGACGATGAT
>NC_134828.1:11816424-11924141 GCF_004210375.1 Tachypleus tridentatus
TATCAAATATAGCTTTAATGTTAATTCATTTTCATTTGGAATATTACCACAGTAGTTTATGGAGAAGGGGAGGGGTTCAAACATGACTTGATCTGAGAGGTTTGGTTTGAATTTCGCGCAAAGCTACACGAGGGCTATCTGCGCTCGCTCGTTTAATTTAGCAGTGTAAGGCTAGAGGAAGGCAGATAGTCATCAATCACCACCCACCGCCAACTCTTGGGCTACTCTTTTACCAACGAATAATAAGACTGGCTGTCACATTATAACGCTCCCTACAGCTGAAAGGGCGAGGCATGTTTGGTGTGACGGGGATTCGAACCCGCGACCCTCGGATTATGAGTTGAGTGCCTTACCCACCTGGCCATGCCGGGCCAAGCTGATCCGAGAGAACTAACAAAAGTTTCTCTTTAGATACAAACGCATCTGCTACAAGTACTTTGTTTTAGTTCATTTTGTTGTGTTTATACTTTGACTGTTTTCACCAAAGATTGTAGTTTTTACATTTTGTTTCCTGATTTTTTTTTGATAAACTCACTCCATGTTCAGAAAGTAATAAACCCTAAATTCTTAATATAATATTTGATAAATGTCCTATGTTGAGGACTTTCCATTACTTTATAGAAAATACTTGTTATGGAGAAAACCATAGCGTAGTCGTGACAGAGATATATTGGTGCTATGACCACAAACATCATTGTTGAAGAAGTTTGTATCATTCAAATTAGTGAATAACCAAACTCTTTAATGCCCCACAAAGTACCTTAACTTGTTGGTTACCTAAGACTTTTTTACAATGCTGCAAAAGTACTAGCCATCATTGTACTACTTTTAGCCTATAAAGGAGAACGTATGCCATCTAGAACACCCAGAAAGGGGTGAGGAAGTTCTCCTCTGAGATTGATCTTTTGCATGTAAAGCCCTGACTAAATGACTGGTGTGTGGCCTAGAGTGCCCGAGACTTGGGAAAGCAAAGCAGTTATACCCTTAGGTGTTTGCCAGTAGCCACTGATAAAAGATGTATCACCAACAGGTAAGACCCTGGGATTCATGGAGAAGGAGATGGATCTATGAAGCAGTAGAGACTTTCTATATGATTGGAAGTGAGTTGTTAGGGCACAGATCTCAAAGCAACTGTGTCCTTTAACTTGTTTATTCTGTACCATCGTGGTTGGGAAGCGACATTTGGACATCACATCATACAGAACTGTTCAGTCAGTTTGGACTGTGAGACCGTCACGGAGAGATCCAAGTCTAGACCATACATGGCTGTGGTGAAGAAAAAGCAGATATTATCCCTTAGTACATAAGTAAATAGACAAGGAAGGGCTGGGCCACTTCAGTAAATACTTAATAAAAGGCACGGCTTGGAATAAACAGATTCAGAAACAGACAGTGCTGTGACAGACTGATATTGCTGCAGTACTTGATTTGATCAAATGGTTGGTCAAATGGAACAGCAACACACTTAAAATAGTCAGCTCAGACACCAATGTCAACTTCTGATCATTAAATTGAATCAACATATAAGCTAGGAAAGCTATTTGGTTGAAAAACCAATGACAGAACAAATATCACAACCATCGCTCTGCAAGCTAGAAAGTGGTTTGGTTTGATAAAATACAGCTGTTTGGTCAAGAAACCAATGATTAAAAGGACATTGCAGTCCTACTTTCCGAGTTATTAAATGATTTGCCAGAGTAAAGTGGTAATCTGATGTTTCGTGAAAACTGTTCACTCTTATCCAGATATGGTATTCCTACAAAACAGTTCATAAGGTGCTGGAGAGAAATTCTCACATGTATAATTGAATGTGTATGATTCTTCCATGTGCTGCAAGAGAAATTTGTGCTTTACTAGCAGAGAAAAGTAGACAGAATGATTGTGAATTTCAATGAAGCTCACCTATAATTACTTTTCTTTGATGCCACCTGAAATGACTGGATCAACTTATATGAGGCAATACAAGATTATAATGATTCATGGTTGGTATCCATTCCAAACAGTGAAAGCATATTTGCTATGAACAATTATATTTAGTTGAATTGGTTTAAGTACTATTGCATAGTACAACCAAAATAAATATAATTTCTTATGACAAAACAAAATTGTCTGAATAGTCTAGTTCATCCGCATTTTGCCAGTAATTGTATATTTTGTAAGGTGTGTAAATTGCTGTTGAGTCTCACCACTTACAGTAAACGGTACCTAAGTGAACCACGAGCCTTGACAAGCATTTTAGCCCATGGTTATTACCATGTTAATGATGCTCTAGCCCGATGTAGTCTGTTGGAAGCTACTATAATATCTATTGCTTTATGAAAGTTAGAAATATATGCATATAGCAATATACATTTGTGTTTATATAACTTAAAAACTTTGTATAAAATAATTCATGAGCACTGTTTAACACAAAAAGAATCAATTACTCACAACACAACCAGAAGGGAGAATTTGAATCAGAATTTGATCTGAATATTAAAATCTCGAGTTATGGAGTTAACTGTGGTTACTAACCTGTGAAACGTTATTTGAAAACATGTTCTGCCTGTTGTTTTCACTGACATTAGAGAGAATGTTACTCTCTACACTTTTCAAGCATGTGGCAGATAGTGCATTTTTATGGAAAAGTGTAAAAGTAAACCAACTGTATTGTCTTACACGTGTGGTGTGAGCCTAGCCATTACTCTAAATATGAAGTGGTCAGACAAAATTATCTATTGAAAATAAAATCTACACACAGTAGCATTGGGCATAACAAATGTAAATTCGTGTACCCAGTGTTTTATTTGATTATATTCGAATATCCTCAGCCATGCAAATTGAAATATTTTAAAAACAACTGTCATTTATATATTTTTAACATAACTCCAGTAGAAGTAGACTTATAATGCATGAAAAACCATATTTGTAATTGATCTCCTCTGTGCTAATTTTGTATTTGAAGGTGTCGAGAGGGAACCGAAAAGTTGATGTCAATGAATTTTCACAGTTGGCAGAATTGGGTCAGCACCAACGCAGCGTTTCATCCTTTGATCAGTATCTTCAGCATTGTGTCTGTAGTCTCACTTCTCCCCATTTCTTTCTCACCAGAACAAAGTTCTTCTTTGTATAAGAACCTGATGATAGTGAAAGAAATGGGTTGAGAGGTCCTTCTTTGCATAAGAACCTGATGATAGTGGAATAAATGGGTTGAGAGGTCCTTCTTTGCATAAGAACCTGATGATAGTGGAAAGAATGAATTGAGGTTCATAAAGAACTGTGGACCATCTTCACAGAAATGATGACCTTAGAGAGTGAAGTTATGGGTCCAGATGGAGCTCAAGACCTAAGGATCCCTGCATCAACCGGACTGTCTGCAGGTAACAGGGATCATGGTCTCCAAATAAGGTAAGCACGAGCACATAAATCCTGTACACTGTTACAGACATTTGCCCTTTGTTTTGTTTTTTTTGTGTGATTGTGCTTTTAAAAATTATAGATTTAAAATGTTTCTGTTAGAGTTCAGAAAATAATAGACGCATACACCGTAGAATAGTATCCGTCAGATCTCCTGTTTAGTGGACCCTGATCTTGCTCTGAAGAAAAGAAAAGACGTATAATGGAAAATATATTAACATGTTCTGTAAAATGTTGCTTAAAATTGTTCATACAGAATTTCGCGCAAAGTTACAAGAGGGCTATCTGTGCTATCCGTCCCTAATTTTGCAGTGTAAGACTAGAGGGAGGGCAGCTAGTCATCACCACCCACCGCCAACTCTTGGGCTACTCTTTTACCAACGAATAGTGGGATTGACCGTAACATTATAATGCCCCCACGGCTGAAAGATCGAGCATGTTTGGTGTGATGGAGATTCGAACCCGCAATTCTTGGATTACAGGTCGAGTGCCTTAACCACCTGGCTATGCCGAGCCATTCATTAGGGACTACATGCAAGTGTTAAAGTAATGTTTAAGTGTTTACTGTTATAGCTAGACAAGGCAAAGCCAATATTATAAAATAAAGTCAATTGGTCTCTTTTCTTTTCCGCCATTCTATGATAAATCATATAAAGTGAAGTACAAACAGTTGGTCAGTCGGTCTATGGTCACTCGTTAATCAATGTTTGGCAGATTTGTTTGTTTGTTTTACAGCTCACGGTGTTCCACTTTTGAATAGAGTTGGGCCATTGCATATAGTAAGGGTAGTCCGGAACCGATCTGTATCGACGAAATAATAGTTGATGAAATGTCCTTGACCACTTCATTAAAATAGCTTTTTTCTTGGCATCTTTATTGTTTGAAGAATCCTAACTGAACGCAATGCATTTCCTTTGATTATCTTATACTTGTTAAGTGGGATCGGAAAGTAATTAGAATGCAAGACACTCCATTCGGTCATCTCCCCTGTTCTTCAAAAACTGTGTCGACCAGTTTAGCTGAAGGCAAGACCAGTTGTACAAGCACAAGGGTCGTGGGATGTAGTTTCTATCACGTTTGAGATTAATTATGTTATTCCACAGGAAGCACATGTCAGCACGGCCACCGGTGTTTGTTCCTGCCCACAACATTCTTTCATATTTTCCTAGTCCCCCGCTGGGACAGCGATTTACACGTTAAAATTAGAGGTTTGATTCCCCTCGATGGACACAGTAGATAGCTCGATGTGACTTTGCTGTAACAAACACACATATGTTCCAAGTTCTCTCCAATTGATTATATGTGTTTGTTATCGGGATGCTTGTTATTGGTGCATTGTGCACAACACATATGTTCCAAGTTCTCTCCAATTGATTATATGTGTTTGTTATCGGGATGCTTGTTATTGGTGCATTGTGCACAACACATATGTTCCAAGTTCTCTCCAATTGATTATATGTGTTTGTTATCGGGATGCTTGTTATTGGTGCATTGTGCACAACACATATGTTCCAAGTTCTCTCCAATTGATTATATGTGTTTGTTATCGGGATGCTTGTTATTGGTGCATTGTGCACAACACATATGTTCCAAGTTCTCTCCAATTGATTATATGTGTTTGTTATCGGGATGCTTGTTATTGGTGCATTGTGCACAACACATATGTTCCAAGTTCTCTCCAATTGATTATATGTGTTGTGCACAATGCACAACTTGTTATTGGTGCATTGTGCATGTGTTGTGCAACCTTGACGGTACTCGTCTTTCTTCCTTGCTGTAAGCACAATGTACTTTACTAGGTATCTGGCATATATTACAGTTCTGTGACATCTGTTTCCAAACCATTCTCTACATATATATATGGTGTCTATTTGTGTCTGTGAACTTTTGACTGTCTTAGAGTATGTATTCCATAACTGTGGTGGTCATGTTCTCCTGTTATGATTAATAACCTTCCACGATTAGGTGTCAAATAAAGTGCACCTTTGGTTTTGAAATGGCTCTGTTCTTTAAAACTCTAGGACAGTTTTAATTAATTCATAAAAAACTTACTCAAATTGGCTGTTTCCGTTTGTTTGATGACCCTCTTCATAAGTGTGTGTATGCGTGTGTGTTTTCTTATAGCAAAGCCACATTAGGCTATCTACTGAGTCCACCGAAGGAAATTGAACTCTTGATTTTAGCGTTATAAATCCATAGAATTACCAGTGTGCTAGCGGGAAACTCCTCATAAGTGAAACCCGAATGTTTTAAGGTCTAGATACGATTCATAAACCATTTGGGACATTTAAATTCTGTGATTTAACTTTAAAATGACACCTGAGACTACGACCCGGCATGGCCAGGTGGTTAAGGCGCTCGACTCGTAATCCGAGGGTAGCAGGTTCGAATCCTTGTCATACCAAATATGCTCGCCCTTTCAGCCGTGGGGGCGTTATAATGTAACGGTCAATCTCATTATTCGTTGGTAAAAGAGTAGCTCAAGAGTTGGCGGTGGGTGGTGATGACTAGCTACCTTCCCTCTAAGCATACACTTCTAAATTAGGGACGGCTAGCGCAGATGACCCTCGAGTAGCTTTGCGCGAAATTAAACCAAATCAAACCAAACCTGAGACTATTGTACGTAGCGCAGGTTGGATGGCCAATCATTTGAATTTTGAGGACGTGACAAGTCATCAGACGCTTGAGATATATAACAAAAAACTGATACGTATAATTAAACAACAATTTTACTTCGTGAGAGCTACGTATAGCGTTACACATTCCGATTACCATTAACTAGTTTGAACCCGTTTAACTACTCTTGGCTAGTAATTGTTCTAGTTAACACTTTTTGTGAACATATTTTGCTATTTCTCGTTAACTACACTGATGTTGCTAATAAAAATAGGAAACAGCATAATCAAGTTTGCGTGTTCATTGTAGTAGTCCTCTGTATTTATATATGATAGAAGCGAAAGAAATAATTGGTTTATATCGAGAACTGAATTTCATATTTGTTTTTACTGTAGTCGACAGAAAGCAAACAAAAAAAACAACAACAACAAACTCCCCAAGTGTTTGTTTCTCTCTGATACCCTGGCAACATCACAAAACTGGAGGGACCTTAAAAGCTTCATGTCAAAATGGCAGTTTTCCTTCACCACCAGGTACTACGTTCTCTCATCTATTGTCCAAAAATTTCTCTAAAAAATCGTTTCCTAGACACAGTCTTTCAAGGAAAAGACCAGTATATATTCAATATATCAATAAGGCATTGTTCATGGATAACATATTAAAGCTAGCACGTTAAGGGTATTTCAAGCAGTCGAAGCAGTGATATTTGTTTAGTCGGAAACCTATTTGCTTATTCGCCCGTTAAAAAAAACCTGCTACGTTTCTTGCTTGGATGGTTTTCTTAAAAAGAGCACGTGTATGTATTTATACACTTAGAACTAAGTTTCTAAGAAAATCTACAACAAGTTGTTGCACTTCTTGTTGGTTACAGGTTTGATTCTTTTTTCTTGGTTCGTTGGTGTTATGGATGAGTATTCATCATATAAGAGAAGCGTATATCCGTAAAATTTGCTTAGATGCATAACGTATACTAAAAACAAAAGTTCTGTATAATTGTTGATAACCGGAACATTCAATTCATATACTTCAAAGTTAAAATGATTCAGACAAACACGTTAGATACAAACAACAAATAATCCTAAACAACTGAGTATAACAGATGCACTAGCCAAAGTTTTTTTACAAGCCTAATAGATTATAAGTAATATTTTCTATAAGAGCTTTCGTCCAGTAAATGCTTTAGATATAAATTTTGATTGGTTTAGAAGGGTAAATTAAATCTGTAGGGGTGGTGGGTAGTTGATTCATTCTAACGGCGACAGTTTTTGTCTGTTTGCCTGTTAGTGTTTGTTTTTCGTTGAAGTTTCGCTCGGAGCTATTCAAGGGCTATGTGCACTAGCCATCGCCAATTTTGAGGTAATAAACTAGAGAAATGACAGCTAGTCAATACCATTCAACTCTTATGCTACTCTTCTACCAACGAAAAGTGGGATTGATTGTAACTTCATAACGCCTCCATGGCTGAAAGAGCGACCATGTTTAGGGACGTTGGTTCGATCCTGAATATTACAAATTTACTTTAAGTACCCTAACCATCAAGCCATGCGTAGCCTAACATCGTGAGAATGTACATCACCTTATTTAGTTCCCATCGCAGACTTCGTAAAGAAATCCGCTAGATGGTTTGTTTTGAATTTCGCGCAAAGCTACTCAAGAGCTATCTACGCTAGCCGTCCCTAATTTAGCAGTGTAAGACTAGAGGGAAGGCAGCTAGTCATCACCACCCACCGCCAACTCTTGGGCTACTCTTTTACCAACGAATAGTGGGATTGATCGTAACATTATAACGCCCCCAAGGCTGAAAGAGCGATCATGTTTCGTTGCGATGGGGATTCGAACCCGCGACCCTCAGATTACGAGTCGAATGCCTTAACCCACCTGGCCATGCCGGGTTTCCGCTAGGTGGTTTATTGTTAATAACGCTACCATTATATGACTCGCAAATTTTGAATAAATGAGAAAGCACGTATGTTTTTATTGTTCTTTTTATAATCAACAAATGTAAAACGTAAATCACCTTTATTGACATAAGATATGGTTTTTCTTTGGGTTAAAAGGTTATTTCATTCCTTGTTTAGTTAAAGATAAACATTTAAAAGTAAGTTACATTAGTAAATCAAACACATCCAAGGTTTCTGAACCTCTTAGCTTCCTAACGTTATTTGTCTAGTCGGGAAATTCAATCCTGCAAAGAAGCGTGTTTCTTTCCTCCGTCTTCAACAGATATAAGCTCACGTTCTACGTTGAAACTGTTCGTCCGTTGTTAAGAAGTACGTTTACGGGCTTCTAAAATTCGGGGCTTAATTCCCCGTTGTGGACAGAGCTCAGATAGATGAACGTGCAAGTTTGCGCTGAATAAAGTTGTTCGCGCTTTCGAATTTAAACTCAACGAGTTAAGATGAGCCGTTGATAAACTAAAAAAAAAAAAGTCGTTTCTTTGATATAGGAAAGTACGTTTGTTAGAGTTCGTTATTTGAACGCTATTCTGACCTTCAAGTTATTTCTTTCCAAGGTCACTTTCGTCACCCATAATTTAAAATAGTTCTTCAGCTTTTTCGCGTGAGTTCAAACGAATTATAGCGTACAAAAACTACGCTTCTGAAAATGATAAAGAGGGTTTCGGAAGCTGTCTACTGTAGATAATTCATTTCGCGATAAAATGTCCCCAGTGAAATTACTCACTGCATACGAAGTTGCACATCTTAATATTTCCTTACGTATATGCCCCCATGCTAATACAGCGCTAAAATCAGGAGTTCGATTCCCCTCGGTGGGCTCAGCAGATAGCCCGATGTGGCTTTGCTATAAGAAAACATACACACACACACACACCTTATGTATACTTTGATTAAACTCTAGTTATATGATTTCACAAAGATTGAGCCCCCCATTGGCTCAGCGGTATGTCTGCAGACTTACAACGCAAAAACCGGGTTTCGATACCCGTGGTGGGAAGGGCACAGATAGCCCATTGTGTAACTTTGTGCTTAATTCAAAACAACAACACTCATAAACATTGAATGTTTAAACATAGCGCCCCACAGTGGCACAGCGGTATATCTGCGGACTTATAACGCTTGAAATCTGGTTTCGATACCCGTGGCGGACAGAGCTTTTTGTGTAGATTTGCGCTTAATAATAACAACTAAACCTAGCAGTTTAGGCTACGACTATACACAGTTATGTACTCCAATACGAGCTGATACAAGCTGCACGTACCTAGGTTTCACATATAACCATATCATCAGATTATTATTACGCATCTAATGGAGTAAAACACACGTAGCGTAAAAGTTATCTGGTAAATCACACTAAGTTAAAAACGACTAAATCATAGGTTTTTCTTTAAGCTCACCTTCCAAACAATAAAGTTTCATCGTTTTACTTTGATGTGATTATTATGTGTCTTATGAACGCTTGTTCAAAAATTATATATATACGAGATCTGATCAATCAAATTGTTTTAAGACTTCTTGTGTTACAGGTGCCAGAAGAGCAGAGGCAGTGAGCTTCACTGAGGTATGTACAAACTACAAATAGTGATCTACCCCAAAATCAAGCCATTTCTCCAGACCTTATACTTGTGTTGTGTTCAAAGACAGACGTATCTCTTGTGCTCTGTCGTAATAAAATGAACAGACAAGAAGAACAACGCGTTTTGTGTGAAAAATGGTAAAGGAGGAACAGAAATCCTCAAAATGTTAAGAACAGCCTATGGTGATGACTGTTTAAGTAAGGCTGTCGTTTATCAGTGGATAAAACACTTCCAAGATGGCCGGGAATCGGTCAAAGATGACCCACGTTCTGGGCGATCGTCGACGCTAATGAAACGGTCACTAAGGTGAAAGAAAAAAATCGAAGCGATCAACGATTAACTACCCGCGAACTTGCTGATGAACTGGATATTTCCTGTGGATCGTGTCAGAACTTGCTGATGAACTGGACAATTCCTGTGTATCGTGTCAGAACTTGCTGATGAACTGGACATTTCCTGTTAATCGTGTCAGAACTTGCTGAAGAACTGGACATTTCCTGTGGATCGTGTCAGAACATGCTGAAGAACGGGACATTTCCTGTGGATCGTGTCAGAACTTGCTGATGAACTGGACATTTCCTGTGGATCTTGTCAGAACTTGCTGATGAACTGGACATTTCCTGTGGATCGTGTCAGAACATGCTGAAGAACTGGACATTTCCTGTGGATCGTGTCAGAACTTGCTGATGGACTGGACATTTCTTGTGGATCGTGTCAGAACTTGCTGATGAACTGGACATTTCCTGTGGATCGTGTCAGAACTTGCTGATGGACTGAACATTTCCTGTGGATCGTGTCAGAACTTGCTGATGAACTGGACATTTCCTGTGGATCGTGTCAGAACATGCTGAAGAACTGGACATTTCCTGTGGATCGTGTCAGAATATGCTGAAGAACTGGACATTTCCTGTGTATCGTGTCAGAACTTGCTGATAGACTGGACATTTCCTGTGGATCGTGTCAGAACTTGCTGATGAACTGGACATTTCCTGTGGATCGTGTCAGGCGATTTTAACTGAAAAACTGCATGCGTTAAGTGTCTTCAAAATTTGTTCGAAGGCTGTTGACGGATGACCAAAAGTTTCACCGTTGACAAGTGTGTGAGGATCTGAAAAGAAGGCTAGAAATTGATCCTAATTTCATGAACGCCATTATTACTGGTGATGAATCATGGGTATACGGGGTTATGACCCTGAAACGAAACTTCACTCATCCAAGTGGAAGTTTCCATCATCCGAAAAAGCACGACAACTTCGATCAAATGTGAAGACAATGTTCATCATATTTTTTGATGTTCGAGGTATTTATTGTTCATCATGAAGTCGTACCTCATGGCCAGACAGTTAACCAGGCCTTTTATAAAGAGGTCTTAATTCGATTGAGGGAGAAAGTTAGAAGAAGCCGCAGCGAGCTGTAGGAGAATGGTCATTGGTTTCTTCATCATGACAACGCGCCTTCACACATTGCTGTGTGTTCAAGAATTTTTGGTATAAAAAAAGGACCATTACTGTTATACCTCACACTCCGTATTCTCCTGATTTTGCCTCGTGTGATTTTTTTTTGTTCCCCAAAAAATGAAAATTAAGTTGAAAGGAAGGATATTTGATGACATTCCAACCATCCATAATAATGTGAAACCAGAACTTAGTCGCATAACAGTTGAAGACTGTCAGCATTACTTCTGAAAATAGCAGGAACATTGGAACAAGTGTGCAGCAGCTGGGAGAGATTACATTAAACGGGATAATGTACAAGAGTATGTACTTTATTCTTCGAAATAAAGGTGAAGTCTCAGAACTTTTTGATCACACTTCGTATATATTATAAACATGTTTATATATAAACACACACAGTTTTCCATAGAACACAGCAGTACCTATTTAAAATATCAGTGACAAAGTAAACGAATAATAATATATTTTAATGATTATTGGGTTACAATCTTAGATCAGCCACAAATAAGATTGAATACAATATGGATAGTAAACTGAAAGATACAGTGATTTAAGAGTTCAGCTTGTTTGGAATTCATCTGAATAGAATAGCGACTCGTATAGTAAAGGAATAAGAAAGTTACGGCATGGCTAGGTGGTTAGGGATCACTCGACTTGTAATCCGTGGGAGCGTTATGATGTTACGGTTAATCCCACTATTCGTTGGAAAAAGAGTAGTCCAAGAGTGGGCGGTGGGAAGTAATGACTACTTTCCTTTCATCTAGTCTTACATTATTAAATTAGACGCAAGTAGCTCTCGTGTAGCTTTGCGCAAAATTCGAAAATAAACAACCAAAGCTACGGCATTAGTCAAAATAACCGCACATAAACAACCTAATCGTTTTGTTCTTAGCGAGCAGATTGTAATCTGGCTAGTTAGTGGTGTTCTCTGTATTGCATTTTAATAACACTGATTTCCTTTTCTTTTACCACCCTCCCTCCCGGTGGTTTATACAGCTAAAATTCAGAACTTGATCCTTGTAGTGTAGCTTTGTGATTAGCATCAAATAAACCTTCATTTTTGTAGAAAGAATTGTTACACAATTTCTTTCGTTAGTCTTAAATGTTACGTATTGTAAAAAAATATCGGTTTTATTGTTATGTTCTCTGTAATAAAAAATATTACAAAGTTGTGTCTATGGATGACCGTTCAAAGGTGTTTTCCGTGGTATCAAAGTTACCACTTTCCCGGACACCGGAAATTAAATAAGAAATTGTTCGTTGCTTACATATACCCCTCTGGCAAGACGTTGTGAATAAATGATGTCAACATTTCAGGTTTTGTTTTGATTTAGCACCGGAAATTAGATGCGAAATTATGAGTAATCCATGACGTATATGTCTTTGACACGTTATGTTCTGCCTCTTAAAATTCAGTGAGTGACACGGTTCAATCTAATATTATCGACTCTACGCAAAAACGAAAGAGGGAATAATGTGTTTTCCTTATAGCAAAGCTACATCGGGCTATTTGCCGAGCCCACCGAGGGATAATCGAACCCCTGATTTTAGACGGTTGATTTTTAGTTGAAAATGAAATAAAATTGTGTGATACATTTGTATTTATGGCCGTTATATTTACCCGATCTATGTCACCGTGTCGCGACATTTAACAGAGAAGAATATGACAATAATGTAACTATATTAAGGAAAACATAAGTTATTTTTATTTGTGTTTTCATATCCAGTTGGAGCAAGAAACAAAACTATGTATATTATATTCTGTTCAGTAAAGGCCATGACTGAGTCAAAGGTCAATACGACATTGTCGTCAGTATTTTCATTTGAAAATTAACGACTTGCTTGGACACTCTTCATTACACGATACAGGGACAACAAGGGACCTATTGGTCAATCTAGACTTTACCATTCACTAAACTAAATTATAAAATAAAATAAAACAACCAAAGCCAGTAATTATTTAAATAGTACAAATTAGCTGCATCTCCCATAACCAGCTAACACGTGCCTGGGAAAAATATTTTGTATCCAGTTGGTTAGTTCTGTATAAACTGGTAAGAAACAAGAGGTGAAGCAGGCATTTTCTGTGTAAACTGGTGAGAAACAAGAGGATAAATAAGACATTTTCTGTGTAAACTGGTGAGAGACAAGAGGTAAAATCAGACATTTTCTGTATAAACTGGTGAGAGACAAGAGGATAAATCAGACATTTTCTGTGTAAACTGGTGAGAGACAAGAGGTAAAATCAGACATTTTCTGTATAAACTGGTGAGAGACAAGAGGATAAATCAGACATTTTCTGTGTAAACTGGTGAGAGACAAGAGGTAAAATCAGACATTTTCTGTATAAATCGGTGAGAAACAAGAAGTGAAAGTAGACATTTTCTGTATAAATCGGTGAGAAACAAGAAGTGAAAGTAGACATTTTCTGTGTAAACTGGTGAGAAACAAGAGGATAAATAAGACATTTTCTGTGTAAACTGGTGAGAAACAAGAGGATAAATAAGACATTTTCTGTGTAAACTGGTGAGAAACAAGAGGATAAATAAGACATTTTCTGTGTAAACTGGTGAGAAACAAGAGGATAAATAAGACATTTTCTGTGTAAACTGGTGAGAAACAAGAGGATAAATAAGACATTTTCTGTGTAAACTGGTGAGAAACAAGAGGATAAATAAGACATTTTCTGTGTAAACTGGTGAGAAACAAGAGGATAAATAAGACATTTTCTGTGTAAACTGGTGAGAAACAAGAGGATAAATAAGACATTTTCTGTGTAAACTGGTGAGAAACAAGAGGATAAATAAGACATTTTCTGTGTAAACTGGTGAGAAACAAGAGGATAAATAAGACATTTTCTGTGTAAACTGGTGAGAAACAAGAGGTAAAATCAGACATTTTCTGTATAAATCGGTGAGAAACAAGAAGTAAAATCAGACATTTTCTGTGTAAACTGGTGAGAGACAAGAGGTAAAATCAGACATTTTCTGGGTTAAAGTACGTAGGAGTCCTGAGCAATAATTCCGTATATTCCCAGTATTATTCCGCTAGGCTCGGCATGGCCTAGCGCGTAAGGCGTGCGACTCGTAATCCGAGGGTCGCGGGTTCGCGCCCGCGTCGCGCTAAACATGCTCGCCCTCCCAGCCGTGGGGGTGTATAATGTGACGGTCAATCCCACTATTCGTTAGTAAAAGAGTAGCCCAAGAGTTGGCGGTGGGTGTTGATGACTAGCTGCCTTCCCTCTAGTCTTACACTACTAAATTAGGGACGGCTAGCACAGATAGCCCTCGAGTAGCTTTGTGCGAAATTCAAAAACAAACAAACAATTATTCCGCTAAAAGTTTGTGTGTTAATCACACGTTTTAAAGAACACAAATACATCCACAAGCAAACTAGTTCATAAACAGTGAAGGATACGTGTTCCTGGTCGGTACTTCCAAGGTTAACAGTTGTCTGCAAAAAACCAACAACAAAAAACCCAAAAGAAACTCGACTTTATCCTGTTATTATAAAGTAATTACGTCAATATTATTTTTGTAACCACATACTGTTTCTCCGTGATGGTACATTTCAATAAGATGCTATTTTCGGTATGTAATTTCCTCTAAAGTATCGGATATATCTGTAGTTTTTTCACATCAAGAGCTAATTACCGTGTAACAATACATGGCTTTCTGTTCAAATGATACGTAAATATTTAAACAGGGTAGTTTAGGGTAAAGCTACAGAATGAGGTATGTGTTCAGGAAGACGAATCGAACCACGAATTTTAGCGCTGTAAGGCCATATATTTACCACCGTGCCTTCGAGAGTCTGTTTCGACAAAATCCCAGTAGCAGAACATGCACATTGTGAGTGTATCGTAGCACATTAAATATTGACTTTTTGTAAACCTTGTTCAAAACTCATCAGTTAAAAACATGCAGAGATTAGTAATTCATGGTCTTAGTTCAGCGTTAAAGTTAAAATGGTGCAGTTCAGTGAAACGTTTGTTTGTTTTTGTGTACAAAGCTGCACAACATACTAGCTGGATTGTGCGCTCCATATGATTCGAACTCCACATGTTAACGTTGTAAGTACTAACGCCAATGGCTGAGCGAAGGGTAGGTTACCAACGAATAGAGTTAAGTGTGTTACTGCAACATTTGGTATGTCACAGTCTTTATTTCCACGTGATTTGTTTAGTTAAGTGTAAGGTTCGTTGCCATTATTCGTCCTGAGTAGGGCTTGTCCTAGTGGCTATCGTGTGTCTGCAGATCGAGGGGGTTAAAGGTTCGAAACATGATGATGCTGAGTATGCTTCATACTGTCGTCTGTGGAGAAGACATAAGTGTGACAGATAAACCCATTATATGGTTTAAAAAAGCCAGATATAGTCGTTCTTATGGCAGCAGGTGATTCTGGCTGACCGTCTTTCCTCTGATCAAAAATAGGGGTTGGTACACCCGTAGCTTGGGGGTTCTGACCTAGCCGTTTATCACATTTACATTTGGTGTTGATTGGGTTTAATAAAAGTCCCTTCGTGATGGAAGTCAAAGCAATTTAAACGACATCCATCCATAACTGTCACTCTTGACAGCTCTGTGAAATCCACGCACAGCATTTCAATTTTATTAACATATATTATTCAGTTGAAACTTCAATAAGAAATACATCTGGGCTATCTTATAATATGTGTAGATCTGTTAAAAACAAACTATTTAAGCAAACTTACTCTAAAAGTGATCTATTAATCCAGCTGACTAGGCTGCTAAAAACGCATTTAAACAAACTCATTTTTAAAATGATCCTATTAGCTAGTATATTAAAAACACACATCAAAACAAAATCACTTTAACAATGATGGAAGAAAGGGACATTATAGATTTAAAATAAACCTTCATCCCTAGGAAAAGAACAAAAAAAGAAGTTATAGTTGTATGAAAACGTATCCGATGTTGTTATTTATAAGTATTGTACAGTATTGTACAGACAGACGATGAGGTCTTACCCGAGGTTGTTGTTTAGGAGTATTGTGTCAGGTCATCCCATAAGTAATGTCCGAAAATTTAATACAGAAAGTGCATCATTATTTCTGTTTTTGTAGAAGGTTTAATAAGTAAAATATGTAGTAGGACGTGTATAAAAATGTTAAGACAAATAAAACAAACTAGCCTAACTCCACTTTATCAGATCATTAATCAAATAAACCCTTATGAAGATGGATGTGTCTGAGGAGCATATTAGTCATATAATACTTTATGAGTTTAATGAAGGTAATAGTGCAGTATAAACTAAACAAAACATAAAGGTGTTTATGGTGTGGAGTCTCTCAATGAAAGAAAATGTTGAAGATGGTTTCAGAAGTTCAGATCAGGTGACTACAGTTTAAGTGATGTGTCACATTCAGGTCGTCCTGCTGAGTTTAATGATGACTTGTTGCTAGCTACAATTGATGAAAATTGTGTTGTAACAGTTGTAGAACTAGCACAGAAGTTTAGTTCAACCCATTCAACAGTTCACCGTCATCTGCAACAGCTTGGAAAAGTGTCAAAACTTGGAAAATGGATCCCCCATGATTTAACAGAAGCCAACCTTAGAGCAAGAGTAGACATTTGCACTTCCCTGCACTTTATTGAACGTAACTCACTTTTCTTGGACAAGTTAGAAACTGGAGATGAAAAATGGATATATTATAAAAATGTTACGCGCCGCAGACAATGGCTCAGTGCAGGTAAACTGGCTAAAGCAGAGCCCAAAATGGACCTCCACCCTAGGAAAGTCTTGTTGGTGGGATTTTGTTGGTGTGATCCACTTTGAGTTGCTGCCACTCAATGTAACAATTACATCAGACTTCTATTGTCAACAGTTAGAGTGTTTGAATGTTGCACTGAAAGAAAAGAGGCCTGATTTGATCAATCGTAAAGGTGTTGTGTTACACCAGGATAATGTACGGCCCCATACAGTAAGGATCACATCTACAAAGATTAAAGAACTAGATTTGGAAAAACTTCCATATCCTCCTTATTCTCCAGACCTTGTCACATCTAATTATCATCTATTGAGGATACCAAAGCTACCCTCTCTCCACTATTTTCCTCCAAACCCCATTAATTTTATAGAAGTGGCATTCAGAAGTTTGTGAATCATTGGCAGGAAGTAATTAATAATAATGGAACATACATTATTGATTAAATAACATTAAAAGCGTTTGAAATCCTTTCTCTTTTTCTGAACCTAAAATCGGACATTACTTAAGGGATGACCTGATATAAGCATAAACAAACGACAAGTAATAAAGCAGCTGCTGTGTTCAGTTATACTGTGTTGATTTCTACACGGTGGCTCTGAGATGAAACTAAATAAATTTGATCAGTGTCCTTATGAACATAGGAGTCATCATGTATAGAAAACTTTGTCATATATACAGTGTTGTCGATCTGAGTTCATATGTTTGTTTGTCGTCAGTCTTCCATCTAGTCCATCTCTGCTGAGTTAGGGATGGCTTGTGAAGACCACATTTGAGTAACTTTGGGCGAATTTCAAAACAAACAAACAAACACAACAATACATAGTTCTGAGAGCAAGCGTGAAATTTGTGCTTTAAGTTGAGTTTTGTTTTATAACAACAATGTTATTAGCCATCACTCACTCAGCCATCCCTACTCCTATAGTGGTTCAGCAGTAAGCTTAAGGGGTTATACGTTAATAACCGAACTCTGGTATCTATAGTGGACAAAGCTCTGATATCTCACTGTATAGCTTTGCAATAAGAATGACAGAAACAACTCTCAGATATTTATCTAATGACTGAATACTGGTCAGAGATAACACCTCTATAAATCACAGATTTTGTAACCACTTATTATTTATACACAAAAATTAATTTATGTATGTGATTATAGAAATTGGGACTTGGAAATGAAAACGTTAAAAACATCTCCCAGCATTATATGAAGAGCTAGGTATTGCAGGGAAAGACGCGACACGTCACATGATGGGTGCACGTCTAACTTAATCACTTGTAGTAAAGTTAAATGTTTTCTTGACTTCGTTTCAAGAAATATTAAATCATGGTGGCATCAGCGACTGATTTCTTCCTAAGGTTGAAGTTCTCACGCGCCCTCTACTGGAATTAGTACAGAGTCTCTAGATCGTATTCGATCTGAATGGAATGTTACCATTGTCTCTAGTTTTTACGTATTTTCATGTTTAATTTTCACGTGTCTATACATGATACAAGATACAGTCTTTCACTAAGTGACTCTTAATTAATGAACTAAATATTTAGGGTAATTGTTGATAAAAATGTTGCACCAATTTGTTAGTTGTATTCTACTGTTTTGCGTTTGCTTTAAATTTATATATAAATTAAAGCTTCACATGACGGTATTAATTTCTATATCAAGTTCGTGATTAGTTCATCTTTACTCTTTGTATATACACACACACTCACACGTACATGCGTTTGTGCTGGGGAATTGTTGTATACACGTTTGTTTTCAGAAATGATTGTGTATAATATTTGTGTTGGGAAGTGGTTGCATTTTCCCTAATGTATGTATTACTGGGTTATTTTTATTTTGTTTTGCTGTCAAACCAACAGGATAAATTAGCAGGTCCATGGATTAGACAAAGAAAGAATTTTCGTGTTCCATTTGCGTTCACCTACCAGTGGATCAGCGATAGGTATCTGGACTTACAACGCTGGAAATTGATTTTCAAGAGCGGAGAGGCCATAACAATGGAGGTGTAATCACCAAGCCGAGGACTGGCTAGGCCCACTGGGCTAATCACCAAGCCGAGAACTGGCTAGGCCCACTGGGCTATTAATATAAATGTATAAACATATAATAGTACAGTCTGTTGTATGTCCATGTAATTTCTTCGCAGTGTTAATATATTTTCAACAAAATTGGCATGGAGGCTCGTTAAGTCCATTAAAGGTTGCTTACAAATTTTCAGTTTTAGTGTTTGCGTTCTGCGAATTGTATGTTGTTGTTTTTTTCGTTTTCCACCATTACTTTATCTCCTGTAGATGCTTCACCAAATTTGGTTTAGAGGCTCATTAGGTTCAAGGGGAGATACATGCGAACTTGCTATTTTATATTTTGTGTTTTGCGCTTTTTAAGGACGTATGTTTTACAATTACTTCTAAGGAAAGCAATGTTTCATGTCCTGAGATAACCCTTGAATAATCATGAATTTACACAATTTCCTTAGTACTCCAACTAGTACAAAATAAAACTGCTATTTATTTTAGCATAACTTTATGGGTTTTTTTAAGCTCTGCCTACAATTGTTGCTCGAGTTAACTCTTGACCACCCTACTCCATCTCAAGAAGCTGGGGCGGGCCCAATATCCCTTGACCATTCTGAACCGTTGCATCCGACATCAAAGAAATTTTCTTTTTCAACTAAAGTGACAAACAATTTTGATTGGAAATCCGAAGTAAATGTACATTTGTTGGTCTTATTGTACTATTTTTAAACATAATAACTTTAGATGCTGTTATTAGCCCCTGTCTCGCTTCCTTGTTTGTGTTTACGATTGTATTACCTTTAAAAAAGCCTTTGGCGTGTTTATAATTACTTTTATTCAACAAACATGAACAGTTCTTGTGACACAATGCAAAGGAAAAAACTAGCCAAATTTAGTAATGTTGATTTATGGGAATTATGTGGTTTCATGTTTTCTTGTTGGTCTTCCTGGCATTGCACATGAGTTATACGAAGACGATGCTTTAACCAATGACCAGTAGCTTTCTACAAAAACAGGTGTTTTAACCAATGACCAATATCTTTATGTGAAAAAAGTGTTACATTTCACATCACGAATTTAATTTTTTTTTTAATTTCGCGCAAAGCTACTCGAGGGCTATCTGCGCTAGCCGTCCCTAATTTAGCAGTGTAAGACTAGAGGGAAGGCAGCTAGTCACCACACCCACCGCCAACTGTTGGGCTACTCTTTTACTAACAAATAGTGGGATTGACCGTAATTATAACGCCCCTATGGCTGAAAGGGCGAGCATGTTTGGTGCGTCCGGGATTCGAACTCGCGACTCTCGGATTACGAGTCGAACGCCTTAACGCACTTGGCCATGCCGAGCTATAAAAAGGCGAACATGTTTGGTGCGACGGAGATGCGAACCCGCGATCCTCAGATTACGAGTCGCACGCCTTAACACCCTGGCCATGCTGAGTCATTACGAATTTAAATAAAAACTTTGAAATGAAAATAAAAGAAGACAAATAAAAATAAACTACATAATCAGGGCTTGATCCCAGAACTTGTGGCTAACAAGCCATTGTTCTATCATTAAACTGTTCAAGAGTATTATGAGTGAGATACAGCACGTGTTTCTTTCTTTCTTTTTTTGATATAGACAGGTGATCACGAAATGTTTAACTTCAGTGTATTCGTGTAGGTTTTAATAATAGAAAATTGACTGTGGTATGTGGAATAGTTGCCGATTTTCCACCTATCTATTGTCAATGGTCAACCCTCTTTGGTACCACTTGAACTGCTTTGCGGAAGAGGCAGTGTTAGAAGTATATGATATAGCTCACTATTCAATTTTCTTAACAACATCAACTGTGAAGCTGGTTTGATGATGGCTGGACACCATATTCTCTCTACTTGTACTTACGGAATGACCAGTCACGACGTCCCCTCGGGTGTACTTAGCAGACAGCCCGATGTGGCTTTGGTATAAGAAAACACGTACCAATCATGACGAGGGAAACGAATGCGTTTGAGAAGAAGTGATTGCAGCGTTTTGTACGTAGTCGCTATTTCATTTGTCTTGGTTCAATTCATAACTTCTTAAATAATTCTTACACTTAGGGTTAGCTCCTTTTGAAGAAGTTAAATCCCAGTCAACTTTGCGGTATATTATTGTCTTTGATTTGTGCTGTTTAATAAGCATTACTTTTCACTTTGTTTAACATTCTGTTAGGGCGTTTTGGGAAACATTTTTTTTCTGTTTCCCTCTTACTATCTTCACCTGTAAGGTAATTTAGCACCACCTGAGAATACAACAGTACTGACAGTCGGAAGTGCTAACACGTTGTAATACGTGTATCACTTGTTAGGAAAAGAAGATACCCCTAGGTAATTCACGACATCTTCTACACTCATTAACTAGTGGTTCATAAAACAACATTTTATTATTGGGAAATTCGCCCGGTTTTTAATTAAATAATCATTTCATATACTTGGGCAAACGACATATTAAGGTGTATCGGCTAGTTCTGAAGCCATGGCAACGAGCTTTCAAATCTAATAGATTTCATTAACCTTCCGCAAAAACTTAGGAAAATATTGTTGTAATTTTAACTGCTAGGGAAACATATCAAATAAGAAAAAATACATATATCTGTATGAAAAGAGTTCCTTATGATACCAATGTAATATTATACGTTTCCTTTACTTTAACGTGCGACTGTTTATCTTTCAAGTGAAGACTTTAGGCAATGAAAATACACACGTACAATCTTCCATTAGGTCTTGTGCGGACTTTTATTTACCCAGGATTCCCGTGTTTTAGCAAATCTTCGTTCTACACAAATGTTTGTTAGTTCAGTCTCTAACAAATTTCCATACATTACACCCATGACTGCAGTCGTTCAGGTCCTATTAAATCCTCAAAGAATAATTTCCAGTTCCAACCAGCCATCTCGTGGCCAAATTTGCTTAGTGGAAAATAAGAAAAGAAAAACACAATAAAATGTGCAAGTTACTGTTTTCACCCTCTCCTGATTTTGTTGTATTTAACTTTGAGACGACGAAAAGGAAAAAAAAAACAAACAAAAACAGAATACAGACATCTGTAGCGCGTAACGGTATTTTCCTTAAAAGTTGAAATCCAGAATTATCTCGTGTTAGAAGAATCAAAACGCACTAACATGACCAGGTTTATTAGGTTTCATTGGAAGAGAATCATTTAATCCTTTGAAATGGAGAATCTCAGAAGCAGTCATGGTTAGAATAATGGAAGAAGCTAGAAACCAGCAAAAATATTCAAGTAATCAAAATATTCAGAGCTGATTGACGGACGTGAGTTGAGGGGAAAGGAAGGGTGAATTTTGGAAGGTTATAGTCTCAACGTGATGGGGGGTATCGTTTGGGATGGTGATGGAATTGAGTAACGTTGTTGGATACTTCAGTGTAACCGAACCAGTCTTATTTATTACGTTTCTGTCTTTAAATCAAAAGCAGGTTCCAAATCTTAGATACGGAGACCTTCTTCAAAACTTAAGTACTGAAACATTTACGAGTAACTGATAAATCAAATGTTGGAGCTTCTCCAAGTCTACATAGATAATAATTAACCTCTCAAACAGTTCGGCTAATTGTTTTATGCTATAACGCTGAGATTACAAGTAATATTTCATTGTTAAATATTGTCAAGTGTTAAATTTAGTATTTTTAGAAGCGGTTATTTATTACACGTTTGATTACGTAACTGTTAACGAATCACTTGACGTCATGTCACTCGAACCGAGTTTCTCTTGTTGCTTTAAGTGAGTATTGTTACATCATAACGTCTCGTAGTTTATAGAAAGTTATAGGCCTCACATAGTACAATCTATGTATATAGGCAACCAAGTTAGTACAAGTTAAGTAAGTTACTGAAAGAGAAAAAATTAAGTTAAACTACTTTATTGTGAGTTTAGTCATAAAGAGCATATTTAAAAAGTGAGTTTCACAGGTTGTATTGTAATAACAATTGTCAAAGAGTGTTCTAAAGTAGTAAACCAGTCTGTTTTGACTTTGACGAAAACAAGAATTATTTAAAGCTTCGGACACAATTATGATAACCAACAGTGGCACGAAAGTTTTACACATACATTAGATTTATTTTTGACATACTATTTTAAAACAAATGGATTGTTGTGCTGTCCATTTATTGTTGAAATTTATCGCCAGAAAGTCACATACAACTGTTGTAAAGAATTCGGGGCCCTATAAAAAGCTTGAACTTGGCAGCGCTAGCCTGGATTCTAAAGTGGTAAAAGGTAGTAAACGACAGTAGAAGTAAGCCTATATACATAAAACTGTAGTGGTGGTGAAGGTTAATGTAAAGAACCATGCTATATAGATACAGAGAGAAGAACGACTTGGGTTTAAAGATGGTGACCTATGAGGATTCGTTAATAAACAACAATAAGAACTAGAGAGAGAAGAGCATAAGCAGAAAAAAGAAGACAGACTGAAAGAAGAAAAGAAAAAAGGAAAGGCTGGAAATATATATTTATATATAGAGAATAAGAAAATAAATTGAGAAAGATGAAAATGAGAGAGAGAGAGGAGATACTAGAAATAGAGAGAATAAGAGATTACCAAACTCACCAACAGAAGAGAGAGACCCAAGAATGACGATGGGGTCAGAGCCAGCCGATCTGAGCTGCTCAAATCTGATGAATAGAAAGTTGACATAAATGCTTTTTGGAAAGATGTGAACTACTTGTCCAAAGCCAGAACTGGAACACAGGTGACTGGACAGTGTGTCTTATCTTATTTCTTATAGGAATAAACCCTAAAAATGTACGCAGGTGTGACGTAACAAGATTCCATGGAGTGTGACGAGTTAAAAGTGAACTTGTTGAAACGCTATGAACGCAAAGGAAGATTTTGATTGGGAGTACAAATAAGTCAATTCTGACAGTGGAAAAACTGTATTTCAGTTTATCTACAGCAATACTTCACGTTTGATGGAGTGGCAGATCTATTACTACGTGAACAGTTCATAATCACGCATTCCACTGACATGTTAGTGTTCTTAAAGGAGAGAGCACCAAAAGACGTGAAAGAGATAATCAAGCTAGTAGACCAGTATATGCAAGCTCACGGACGTAGTTTATCTTGCAAGTCCAAAAATAACCAATTAAAATTGAAAGCAGGAATGGCTTTCCATAAATAGGACACCGCCAGATGTAACAAGAGGTTAATAGACAAAAGGGAGAAGAGATACTATTATTGTTAAAAAATGGGACACATTGCGAGACTACAAGCCCACCACTAACAATCAGCAACAGAAATTTCGACATAAAGCAGCTGGAGGTACTGAGACAGTCCTGACAAAAAAAATATAAAAGAGTGACTATCATTATGGATGCTACTGCCTGAAGAAACAGTAGAAACTGCATGCCATGTCCACTACAAAATTAAATAGTGCATAACTTATGGTCAACATAAGTTGGCGAATGGGTTAACAGTGCTAATATTAATTTTGGCATGTTAAAAACAGCGGGAGGTGCCAACAAATTACGGCATGCCAGTAAGTGAAGGCTATGTTGGGGACAAGAAAGTAAAGATCCTATGAAACACTGGGAGCAGTAATGTAGCAGTAACAACCAGTCTAGTATCTGATGACCAGATGATGGGCAAAGCACATTTTTGTGTGTTGAATGATGGGACAGAAAGAAAGTTTCCTATAGCAAAAATAAATGTTGACATTTAATATTTAATATTAATTTAATATTTTGAGACTATGTGTATGAAGGTACCCATCTAAAACATAGTGACTGACAATATACCAGACAGAAGATGTTTGGAGTAATCAGACTGAAAGGAAACCAATGAGGCATCTGCAGTCACCACAAGAACTCAAGGTATGAAGAGTAAACAAGAGACCAAGCCTTACAAGTATCAAAAGTCGACATCTCAATTACAGGTCTACAGGAACTGAAGGAAGTACAGAACAAAAGACCTTCATTGCAGAAACTTTGAGACAGTGCCAGGAGAAAAGGGGAGCACAAGTCCCAAAAAGAAGATAACTTATAGACAATAGGATCAAAAGGGACTATTGTACTAGATCTATCACGGCACTTCTACTGGGAAAATGGAACAGATAATAGTACCAAGAAAATACCGGACTCAAGTGATGAAGCTGGCAGACAGAATCATTGGAGTCATCGGAGATGTGACCAGATTCTGCAGGCCATGTGACATCTGCGAAAATACAATACGTAGTAGGAAGGTAGCCAAGGTTCTACTAGATGAGATTCCTCTTACAGAAGAGTTACTCAGCAGAGAAACTGTGGAATTGGTCTGTCAAGAAAAACTGATATTTGCTGACAATGGTCAACTATGTGACACGTTACCCAGAAGCCATGCACTGCCAAAGATATGCACAGAAAGAGTGGCAAAAGTCATCCTGGAAGTTTTTGTAGAGAAGGGTTTCCAAAAGAAGTCCCAGTGACAGAGGGACCCAGTTTTCTTCAGAACTGATGCAAGAGGTGGGCAGACTTATCAGCAATAGACAACTCTTTAGAACCCCTTACAACTCCAGGCGTAGTAATCTTTGTTAAAGATTCAGGGGTGTCTAAAACAGCATATTGAAGAAGACGTGCCAGGAGAGACCATGTGACTAGAACCTGTAATCAGTATTGTTTGCTTAGCAAGTACAGAATTTTTACCTTTTGAGTTGCTGTATGAAAGAACAGTATGGAGTCAAATTATATTGAAAGAGCTGTGGACAGTAGAAGAAGGATAAAGAGTAAGGAACACATGTTAGACTTCAGAATCTGATTACAAGAGACATGTCAACTTGTTAGAGAAAGTTTTGTGTGTGCAAAGCCACATCGGACTGTCTGCTGAGCCCAACGAGGTGACTCGAACCCCTGATTTTAGCGTTGTAAATCCGTAGATATACTGCTCTACTAACGGGGGGCAAGAGAAAGTTTGTATGCAGCTTAAGGTAATCAGAAAGACTTATATAGTAAGGAGGTCAAGAATCAGGATTTCGAGACCAGACAGAAGGTCCTACTTCTGCTATCCACAGACAACAACAACAAACTCATCCTGTAAAATAAAGAACCTTTTGAAGTACAGGAAGTGGTCACCATTATGGACTACAAAGTGAAAGTGGACAGGGAGATTAAGATCTATTAGGAGGTACTTTGAGAGGCAGAAGACATAACAAGGTGCAGCTACTTAGACACAGATGGACGTTGCAGGTGTGGCTTTTACAGATCAAGAATGAGAAGACAGTAACTTTGGCTTAAAAGATGAAGACCTAGTAAATTTAAGACTATTGGGTGGAAATGAGACATACTAGAACGTCAGAATAAGTGAAGAACTGACTGGCAAGCAGAAGAAAAACCTACAAGAGTTACTGTACCAATAAACAAGGCAAGACAGATCTTATACAACACAAGATTAAAACCACGACCAGGGATCCTATCTAGGTGAAGCTTACCAGATTCTCTCTTCAATGAGAGATCGATAAGGGAACAGTAAATGTTTGTACAGACTATACGATAAAACTTTGTGTATGAACATAAAGCTGTCTTTATACATAATGAAAAAGTATTGTAAATATTTACCTTAAATAGTGGCTTACTGTCAGAAATACCAAGTGTATGAAGGTACCCATCTACGAATTGGTGATTGGCAATATACCAGGCAGTAGAAATTTGGAAGAACCAACAGAAAGGATACTGATAAGGATCTGCAGACCCCACAAGAGTTCTAGTGGAGAATGGCAAAGAACAAAGTCGACATCCCAAATGTAGGTCAACGGGAATTAAAAGACGCACGAGGGAAGACACTTTAGTGCAGAAATTTTAGGACATTGTCCAAGAGAAAGTGGAGAAGAAGACCAAAGGGAAGAGGATTTACAAAATAGAAGGTCAAAATACACCGCTGTAATACTTATGAAGGCAGTTCTACTAGAGAAATTAAACGGATCATATTACCAACAGAATACCAATGTTTGCTCTTACAGGGAATATTTGGCAGCATTTAGTAAATTCAATTCTCGCTCAATTAATGTTTTGCAACACTCATTACTACGGTCTGAGAAACAGAAATCACAGCAACTATAACCTAATGGAGTCTAGAGTCCATTATTAATCACTTACACAACAGGCTGAATAAACAGAATAACCGAACTAAAACCTTTTTTACAGCTCTTTTTTCTGATGATGTTGCGTAGTCCAATTGTTGTGAATTGATACCATTTTACTAGAATCTTCTGAAATGTTCTCGTTGCTTTAAGCAAATATTGTTACATCATAGCATCTCGTAGGCCTTGGTCAGGCAATATATATATCAGACCAAATCAGTGCAACATATTTAAAAGTTAAGTTAGTGAAATCAAAAATAAAAGTGAAGTTAGATTGTATGTAAGTTTAGCTGTAATGAAATATTTCTGAAGCACGTTTCACAACTTATGTTGTAATAACATAGATAAAGGAGAATAAAGGGCATTCTAAATTAGTTGAATCCGCCTGTGTGACATTGACCAAAAGAGACAATTATTTTAAACTATGAATACGAGTGTGATAAACAATACTGTAATGAAATATGTATAGGTATGTTTCACTTGTTGTAAATATATCATTTTAAAATAAGCGGACTGGGTGCTGTCCGTTTATTGTTGAAAGTTATCACCAACAAGTCACAGACATCTACTGTAAAAAACTCGGCCCCTATAAAACTGACAACCCGTAACGTTTTTATAGACAGCAATTAATTTCGTAAGCAAATACATTTCGTAACAGCTACAAAGAAGTGTGTTTTTCTTATAGTAAAGCCACATTGAGCTATCTGCTGAGTCCACCGAAGGGAATCGAACAGCGTTGTAAATCCGTAAACTTACCGCTGTACCAGCGAGAGACGCAAATAATAGAGAATATTAATTTTAATTCAATATATTTTAAAACCAAATCAATAAATGCATTTATTTAACATCTTTCAACATTTCTTTGAACAGTGAAAGTAAAATTTGTTAAACTTTCCCAGTGTACCAATGGTAATGAGTTATCCTCCAAAACACTCTTCCAACTAATATAGGAAAAGTTTAATTTTTAACCTACACTAACGCCCACTGTGTTTGCTCTTACAGGGACTATTTACTAAATTCAGTTTTAACTAAATTAATGTTTTACAACGCTCATCACTCCAGCTTCCTCGGCCTGAGTAAAGGAATTATAGCCACTATAATCTAATAGCACGATTTTAGGTTGAAAGAGTAAATATCCGCCTAAAGCCTGTCATTAATCAGTTACAATAGGCTAAATAAACAGAATATCTAGACGACGATTAATTTAGGCTTAACACAGTAAACGCCATGCATTAAAGGTAAAGTTTTTCGCTGTATACATCCGACTTTTTTGACGAAAATAATAAATTATATGTGTTAATATTCTTTGAAAATATTGTTTTATAATTTAGAGCATTATTTTTCACCATTCTTATTTTCTATTAATATTTAAATTCATGAAGATTATATTTTTTCCTTATTAGTTTAGTATGTAAATTTAGAACTAATTAAAGCTGTTCGAAACTCGTGAGACGCTAATGGGATTCAGGCCGAAAAACAAAACAAGGAAAAAGATTAACACAAAGATAGTGACTTATGACTCAATGCATTTAATGATATGAGACTAGAGTTTTATTAGTTATTGATTTTAATTTCTACGACACTATGCACTCCTGCTGGATTGTACAGAATTGGCTCAATTAATTTTAAGTTACTTTTAAATTTTGACGTGCTAACTTATATCTATTCTTTAGAGCCGAACAAAGCGCAGATAGTCCACTGCGTAGCTTTGTGCCATAACAAAAACAATGCACATTAACCCATGAATAGTTGACTCATTTTCCATAGTTTTAAAAAATATATATCGTAACAAGAATTCTTTCTTCCTTTCCACTTCGACATTTTTCGGAAAGGAACAAGTTGCTTGGATACAGGAACTTAACAGATACAGCGAACAGATATTATTTTCCTAATAGAAAATCTCGTTGTCAAGGGAAACCAATTCAAACATTTATAATAAAGCTAAATCATTCAGTTTGATTTCGGAGACACAATAAATCATGCTATTGAACCATTGTCAAGAGGTACGATGAAAATTCACAAAGTTTCTAATTTCTTTTTCCAGTACTTGCTTCTATGATTACATACATGTTAGAGATACATCCATGATAATATTTACTGTTTCGTTGATCTAATACGTAATATCCCTATGTGATAAGTGATAAAGCGACCTAGAAAAAAAATCACTCTGTACTTGATACGCATTAAAAAAAGAAATACATTTTTTTCTGTTCCCTATCTATGATTTAATTAACGACGGCCTCTCAAGTGTCAAAAGGTTATTACACGTCACAGGTGTTAGCGATGTTTTATTTTTCACATATGAACGACTTTTGTTTTATAACATCCTGCACTTCTGTCCTCTTGGCCTATCATTCATGACTTCAGTTTTTTTTTAGATGTTTTAGAAAGTCTGCGTGGCCAGTACTTACATATAACTCACGTTCTTGAAACAGCTGTACGTAAATTGGATGTGAATATCACACCCACATTTTACTGAACTCGTATAAAAAACTCGCAGAACACAAGTATACCGTAATTAATAAGGGCTGTGTTGAAATGTGAAGTCTGGTTACCCACATATTTAACACCATAGATATTTTTTTACTGGATATAATATGATGTAGTTGTCGTAGTTTACTTTGAGCTAATTTAAATCATTTTGCTTTGTATGTCTTTCTCTGAAAACCATCATAATGCATTATTAGGCTTAACAGAATATCCATAGTTTAATATAGATCATCTACTTACAAAGTTACTACGACGTTTTTTAAACCTAAGTAACAATAAGAAAACAACCAAATAAATACTGTTTATATCTTACCATTAACATGATGAGTTATTACTGTTAATTTGCTTTTAATCAACACTTCTTTTAGTTTGTTTCTTGCTAAGGCCGAAGCTACGCTGAAAGATACCTGAACCGTACCAACCACCTACCACCGATCCCCTGGCAGACATTTCTTTCAGAAAACGTTTTATCAGGTTTAAAATATTAGATTAAATTTCACGACATTCTAAAAATATAAAGCAATTTAAGCTATTATACAGTGTGTCAGGTGATAAATTTGGTAGTTTTACGTTAAAATGAAAAATTGATGTTAAAGATTTAACATAAAGGTTTGTTTTTAATAAATAGGGTTAACAATTATTGTTCTGTTATTTACGAGATCTGTATAAATAACGAGATGTTATTTCAAGGGTATTTTTGACACAGTACACATGGCAGGGATTTGGATCTAAAGGGCTGTCCCTGTCTACTTCTACAATGTTTGTTTGTTTGTTTTGAATTTCGCGCAAAGCTACTCAAGGACTATTTGCGCTAGACGTCCCTAATTTAGCAGTGTAAGACTAGAGGGAAGGCAGCTACTCATCACCACCCACCGCCAACTCTTGGGGCTACTCTTTTATCAACGAATAGTGGGATTTAATGTATTATAACGCCCCCACGGCTGAAAGGGCGAGCATGTTTGGTGCGACGGAGATTCGAACCCGCGACCCTCAGATTACGAGTCGAACGCCTTAATCCACCTGGCCATGCTGGGCCACTTCTACAGTGAGACAGCCTGAATAAGCTAACACGTCGTCTCGATAATGAAACAGATACCATCCAGGAATGGGCAGGTGGTTTGGGCACTCGCAGTCTGAGAGTCTCTGTTTCGAATCCCAGTCCCACAAACCATGCTCACCATTTCAGCCGTATGAGCGGTATAATGCTACGGTTAATCTCACTATTCATTGGTAAAAGAGTAGCCCAAGAGTTTGCTGTGGGTGGTGATGACTAGCTACCTTCCCTCAAGTCTTTCACTGCTAAATTAGAAACAGCTAGCGCAGATAGCTTTTGTGTAGATTTGCGCGAAATTCAAAACAAGCGAGACCAAGAAACAACAAATTAAAACATATCTAAAATTAAAATTACATTAATCATTGAAAGGCTGTGGTTCTTTAAACAATTTTCCTAAATTCTACAACATTTATAAGAAAAATTATTGGAGTAATCATTGTCTGTGTTTTTACTTTCCAGACTTTGTGGGTAGGTAGCGCTTACGGTTATATCCTATGTTTATAAACATAGGAAGATAGTATTTGTTTAAAATATTCAAGCAATGTATTATAACTGCTATTAACGTATACTGAAGTAAATCCAAGGGTAATAAGTACAATCACATGTATTTTAGGCGTTTCAGCCGTGGGAGCGTTATAATGTTACGGTCAATCCCACTATTCATTGGTAAAAGAGTAGCCCAAGAGTTGGCGGTGGGTGGTGACGACTAGCTGCTTTCCCTCTAGTCTTACACTTCTAAATTAGGGACGGCTAGCGCAGATAGCCCTTGTGTAGCTTTGCGCGAAATTCAAAACAAACAAACAAACAAACAAACAAATTCAGTATCCATATTTTGTCTTCAAAATATGTTAGGGAACTAAACAGAACATACATTATACGAAAGGTTGAAACATTTAACACATTTTACAAAAATAATCTATATTTCGTCGTTTTATTTCGACGCCACCTGCCTCAGATTTCTGTTTCTCTACCAAGTTAATTTACGATTGTTTAACGTGAAAGAGCAGTGAAGTGTTTAATAGAAACTCGGTTGTTTAATTAATCCTCCAGTTTCTCTGTAACGCTTGGAGTCGTAGTGAACTAGATTTCACATTCCACGAATGTTCTGTAAACCTCAGATCAGTGGTATATCCATATCCACTAGCTGTGGTCCTTGGCCGTATTTACTGGGCCGTGGGTGATACAAACAAGTTACTGAAGAAGGGTCGAATTTCCGGTCGACGTAGGAGTCAAATTTTTACGGAAACGAAGGTCTTAATGTGTTTTAATATTCTTTGCTCATCGTATTCATTTGGCCTTTAGCCAATAAAGATTGTGTTGTTTTTATATTTCATTCTGCATATTACAACCTCGCACTTTGACCTTTCTCTGTCACGAAGTTGGACTAGAAAGAGGTCAGGGGAGCCCCTTCCCCATCTTCAATCAGGGAGTAATCACTCAATTCAATATTGCTCCTATATTTCAACAGATGTACGATTTTTCAACAGAAATTCAGTTTTTGGTCAAAACTGTTGATTTGATGCGAACAGATAAATATTATAAAATGGATTTTTACAGTTGGATGTATTTTGTTTGTTTTGGAATTTTGCACAAAGCTACTCGAGGGCTATCTGTGCTAGCCGTCCCTAATTTAGCAGTGTAAGACTAGCGGGAAGGCAGCTAGTCATCACCACCCACCGCCAACTCTTGGGCTACTCTTTTACCAACGAATAGTGGGATTGACCGTCACCTTATAACGCCCCCACGGCTGGGAGGGCGAGCATGTTTGGCGCGACGCGGATGCGAACTCGCGACCCTCACATTACGAGTCGCACGCCTTAACGCGCTTGGCCATGCCGGGCCTCAGTTGAATGTACACACTTTAAATAATAATATGAAAAGTTTAATCCATGGTCATAAAACAGTTAGCCCACGTTTGAAATTTTGTACTTAACAATAAACAAACAAATCCATTATCCAGTAACTTTTTGGTCCTCCGGTGCGGCAGTGGTAAGTTTACGAACTTGCATCTCTTAAAATCTTGGGTTCGATTCTCCGCGGTAGACAGAGTGTAGGTAGCACAGTGTGGTGGCTTTGGGCTTAAACAAACAAACGCCCCCCCAAAAAACAAACAAACAATCTTCGCGAACCAATGTAAACAATTGAAATATTATTTGTTTCTCGTTTATGAAATATTTGTTTTAACCAAGAAATTATTCTCTGTCGTACTTATTTTCCCGAATGGATTGTACTGAATATCAGTAACTTTTTATCGTTTTTTTTCCACCCCTTTACGTGTAATTGTGTATGGTTCAAACCAGTAATCATATGCATATCTGTAAATGTTAGGTCATCTTGAAACAGGAAATAGACACAAAATATATGTTAAAATCGTATTTTATGATATATTATTAAGTCGCATTAAGTTTTTAGGTCAATGTAGTTTTCTCGTACTCTTGTTACTGTATAATGTGTTGTAGTAACAAAGTAAGAAGCAGAAATAAAAATCAAACTCAGTTACAAAAATTAGGCTTTTTTATCACTACTGAGGTGGGCGATACTTCTTGAGTTTCCGATCACGCAATTTACCAAGGCTTTTAGGCCTAACTGCAACTTCCCATTAGTAACATCGTGACAAAATTGGCTCACAACATACCACGCCCTTTCTGTTAATCTGCGAATACATAAAGACATTTACAAACTGTATTTTGAAAGCGTAACGCCCCAATATTTACAGTAGCTATGAGGTGTGTTGTTATTTACAGGTGAATTGAATTATATGCTATACTTTACGTTCGTAAATTACAGTTACGAACGTACACAAGGAGGTGAATGGGTATACTACAATCCTCACTTACCTACCTTTATGGCCCCAAAGTGCCTTTCCTCTTATTTTATAAAAACTGTGAACAACTACGAAAAATATATCTGATCCCACACTTTGCTTCCAGCGATGTATCAGGGTTTGTTTGTTTAAGAACAAAGCCACCAATCTGGGGCTATCAACTGTGTTCACCATGGAAATTCGAACCCTGGATTTTAGCTTTGTAAGTACATAAAATTATCACTGTTTCATAGGTGGACGGGTTATCATACCAGGAAAGACAAAATCCAGCTTTAAAATTAATGAAACACAGGGATCTGTTTTGTTTTAATTTCGCGCAAAGCTACAAGAGGGCGATCTGCGCTAGCCGTCCCTAATTTAGCAGTGTAAGACTAGATGGAAGGCAGCTAGTCATCACCATCCACTGCCAACTCTTGGGCTACTCTTTTAGCAGACGAATAGTGGGATTGACTGTCACATTATAACGCCCCCATGGCTGAAAGGGCGAGCATGTTTGGTGCGACGGGGATTCGAACCCAATACCCTCAGATTACGAGTCGAACACCTTAACTCAGCTGGCTATGCCGGACCTCAAAAATGCAATCATGAAATAATGCTTCTCCTTAAACCATTGCGCATGCTGGTTTTTATGTCAGTATTGCATGCCATCTTAATGTGACGTGTTTACAACGAGCTACTCTGGTAATATTCTTAGATTAGTGTGTATTTTGTGCTAGTGTTGGACGTCATCTCCGTTTGACATACCTTATTAGATACTTCTCACTGGGGACTCGTGGTCGTAGATGACAATGACTATTGATGGTGAGATAATAAAGTCGTAAAGTCAGATTACATTATTAGCTTCAGGTTGTTGATGAAATAGTTGATTCGAGTTGGACTTACTGTCAACATGTGGCTCTAATGTAATTTTTCAAAAATCCTTCATTTATCCACGTGCTCCAATTTATATTACAATCATACCATCGTTTCTATACAATAAACGCGGAAAGAAAGTGTGAAAAAGACACACTAATTTAAAATTATTTTTATTGGACAGAAGAAAACAAGAACGGAACTTAAATATATTTTAGAAAATAGACAAATCTTCGAATATCTGTTAATTTTATGTTCCCCACTCCCAGTGGCTCAGCTGGGAGTTTGAAGGCTTATGAAACTGAAAAGCGGGTTTCGATAACCGCAGTGGTCGCAGTACAGATTGCACATTGTCCAGCTTTGGGCTTAAAGACAACAAACAAACAAACACCTTCATTAAAAGATCATTAAGCCCCGTTTTAATTATTAAAGCCTTCGCAACGTGATTTTTGCTTAATAATTGGATATGAACTTAAATAAATACCGATTTGTTCTTCCAGTTGAAAATAATTTATTATCAAAAGTGATTAGATTTATGAAAAGATCGCCTCCATTAGAGCGCTAAAAAGTGTGTGTGTGTTTCCTTATAACAAAGCCACATCGGGCTATCTGCTGAGCCCACCGAGGGAATCGAACCCCTGATTTTAGCGTTGTAAATTCCGAGATATACCTCTGTACTAGCGGGGGGGGCGCAAAAAAGGAGAAGGACTTCGCTGTTGATCAGGGCCCCTGCTGAGACAGCGGTAAGTCTATGATTTTACAACTTTAAAATCAGGGGATTCGATTCCCCTCAGTGGACAAAACAAATAACCTGATGTGGCTTTGTTATAAGAAAACACACATTGCACAAATAGCCCATTCTGTAGCTTTGTTCTTAATAAAAACCAAACAAATACCTTCGAAGATGTTGAGCACGAACACGTTTAAAATGTTGCTGTTCGTATCACAATAGACTAGATTATAGTATCAAAGTTTACTGATACATGTTCCTTGTTTATTAGGTCGTCTGTAAAGAAAACATTTCCCTTTTTTTATATTTTATACAGTGCCCTCTACCACATACTCTCGTTGGGGAAGATTTTACAGACGACAGCGAAGAATGTTTAGCCTAAAAGCTACTCGATAAGTGCATAGTTATAAAAAACAACAAAGTACGAATTTAAAGTTTGAACTCAAGGGCCTGTTACGTATTATAAGTGAACGAAAGATTTGAAAAGTAAATCCTTTCCTCTTTACGGATCTGTTATTCAACCTGGTGACAAGGACACCCATGAATCTAGTCCACATTTTGATTACTAAACAATAGTAAAAAAACAGTGGAATAAAAAAACCGAACTGTTATAATCGAACCTTAAGAGTTAAAGGTACGGAATCGTAAAAATTATTATTTACAGTAAAAGAGGTCACTCAGAATATGAGCCATTACGATCCAGTGAAGAAGAAAATATAGGGTTGTAACGCTGACGAGACTTAACTAGAACAGTTCGTAACCCTGAAAGCTAAGATTTATTGAAGTCAAAACACATCGTTAGGACTCGTTTGTTTGTTTTAGTACAAAGCTGCGAAATAGGCTATATAAGCTCTGTTCATCACGAAGAATCGAAGCCCAGATTTTAGCGTTCTAAGTGTGTTAGCTTACTGCTGACCTACTGCAAGCGACCGCTAGAAACATGTTGTTTCTATAGCGTTGGATTTGCGCGTGAAGAGTTCATTTCTACTTCGCTATTGTATCTGATGGTAATTATTACCTACTTGGACACTGGTACATTTATACCTAACTTTGTTTTTGTTTTCTTTTATAAACATATTTACTTTGTCACTGTCATTTTGATTGTGAGTTATATTATATTCTTGGCTCACTGGTGCAAATACAGTTTTATGTTAGTTGATTTTTGTCTTTTATACATAATTTGTGGGTTTCTCAGGCATATAAATCCAGGTGGGAAACAAAGATTTGAGACATAGACCTCTCCCGCAAAGTTCTTTGTTTGTGTCGCCTTTAAGTTTGTCCTTATATGCTGGTAGTAACATCTGAAGATATCCTAGGGTATAACAACCTGTGGAACAGAAGGCACAAGTACACCTTAATATAATTGAAAAATCTCGTTATTTTAAATATATTGGACATAAAATATTCACCCAATTATGTGAGTTTACTATTACAAGTTTACTATTATATAAACAATAACTTGACGTAAATGAAACAGTAAAACTTTTTATTTTGAGAACTCATTGTAGAATAGGAAAAGTATTCATCAATTTTAAAACATGGATAGGCACCCGTCACTGCTTGTGCACCTACTCACCGCAGCACCATCACTACTGGTGCACCTTCCCATCGCAGCACCATCATTGCTGGTGCACCTACCCACTTGAATCCCACGACTACTAGTGCACCTACCCACCTCAGAGGTGATGAACAAACCTGAATCAAAAAGAAAAGGTTAAAATCCATCTATTTTTCCTGAATGTTCTTGGAATTAATTCGCTCCTATCACGCAACGTTCTGACGAATGACGTTTTAAAACGGAGCTGATTTTGAATAATTTGTACATAGTAAATCCTGTCATGCTATCGTGTCATTAAGAGAACGGTTGTGTATCAAAAAAACAAAACGTCCAAAAGATGCCATATACATCAGATACACGTGCAAGAAACATGAAATCTATTCAGGCACTTTGCACTGTGTCAACTGAATTGTTCAGGGTGTATGCTCCTTAATGTTTTCATTTGTGAGCAGAATTTTTAAAGTTCAGTGGATATTTTGGCTTTTCAATAATGACAAAGAGCACGCACATTAAGGCTTAGCTAGACAGAACACTACGAGAAAGAAAATGAACGGTTCTTAATATCTTACTAAAAATCAGTTATAATTCTGAGTTATGGAACAGAAATAGAAAACAAGTATTAATGTTTTATTGATTTGACGTGTAGGATATAGGATATTTAACTATATGTTAACTTGATTAAACTGCTAAACATTAACAGAACATCTCTTCAGATGTATTAGAAGCGGATGTAGTCTGACATATCCATATTTCTTTGTGAGAGTTAGTTAAACTGAGTTTAAACCAATTTTCAATTAAATCCTAACACTAGCAAATCATTCTGATATGTTTCAAACTACGCGTGCAGACATACATCAGTGATTACCGGAACTTAGAAATATGAATGCTAAAGATAGACATATTTACTTGGTATTTATATGTCTTGCGTTTAGAGAGGGGGAAAAATGAAAATTGTGCAATTCTGCAGACTTACACTGTTCTGGTTATATAAACCGTTCAGTCCTACAGACATACACTGTTTTGGTTATATAAACCGTTCAATCCTACAGACATACACTGTTCTGGTTATATAAACCAAGCAATCCTACAGACATACACTGTTCTGGTTATATAAACCAAGCAATCCTACAGACATACACTGTTCTGGTTATATAAACCGTTCAATCCTACAGACATACACTGTTCTGGTTATATAAACCGTGCAGTCCTACAGACATACACTCTTCTGGTTATATAAACCGTTCAATCCTACAGACATACACTGTTCTGGTTATATAAACCGTGCAGTCCTACAGACATACACTGTTCTGGTTATATAAACCGTTCAATCCTACAGACATACACTGTTCTAGTTATATAAACCGTGGAGTCCTACAGACATACACTGTTCTGGTTATATAAACCGTGCAGTCCTACAGACATACATTGTTCTGGTTATATAAACCGTGCAGTCCTACAGACATACACTGTTCTGGTTATATAAACCAAGCAATCCTACAGATATACACTGTTCTGGTTATATAAACCGTGCAGTCCTACAGACATACACTGTTCTGGTTATATGAACCGTTCAATCATAGAGACATACACTGTTCTGGTTATATAAACCGTGCAGTCCTACAGACATAGACTGTTCTGGTTAGATAAACCGTGCAGTCCTACAGACATACACTGTTCTGGTTATATGAACCGTTCAATCATAGAGACATACACTGTTATGGTTATATGAACCGTGCAGTCTCACAGACATACACTGTTCTGGTTATATAAACCGTGCAGTCCTACAGACATACACTGTTCTGGTTATATGAACCGTGCAGTCTCACAGACATACACTGTTCTGGTTATATAAACCGTGCAGTCCTACAGACATACACTGTTCTGATTATATGAACCGTGCAGTCTCACAGACATACACTGTCCTGGTTATATAAACCGTGCAGTCTCACAGACATACACTATTCTGGTTATATAAACCGTGCAGTCCTACTGACATATACTGTTCTGGTTATATAAACCGTGCAGTCCTACAGACATACACTGTTCTGGTTATATGAACCGTGCAGTCTCACAGACATACACTCTTCTGGTTATATGAACCGTGCAGTCTCACAGACATACACTGTTCTGGTTATATGAACCGTGCAGTCTCACAGACATACACTGTGCTGGTTATATAAACCAAGCAATCCTACAGACATACACTGTTCTGGTTATATAAACCGTGCAGTCCTACTGACATACACTGTTCTGGTTATATGAACCGTGCAGTCTCACAGACACACACTGTTCTGGTTATATAAACCGTGCAGTCTCACAGACATACACTGTTCTGGTTATATAAACCGTGCAGTCCTACAGACATACACTGTTCTGGTTATATGAACCGTGCAGTCTCACAGACATACACTGTTCTGGTTATATAAATCGTGCAGTCCTACAGACATATACTGTTCTGGGTATATGAACCGTGCAGTCTCACAGACATACACTATTCTGGTTATATAAACCGTTCAATCCTAGAGACATACACTGTTCTGGTTATATAAACCGTTCAATCCTAGAGACATACACTGTTCTGGTTATATAAACCGTGCAGTCCTACTGACATACACTGTTCTGGTTATATGAATCGTGCAGTCCTACTGACATATACTGTTCTGGTTATATAAACCGTGCAGTCCTACAGACATACACTATTCTGGTTATATAAACCGTGCAGTCTTACAGACATACACTATTCTGGTTATATAAACCGTGCAGTCCTACTGACATACACTGTTCTGGTTATATGAACCGTGCAGTCTCACAGACATACACTATTCTGGTTATATAAACCGTGCAGTCCTACTGACATATACTGTTCTGGTTATATAAACCGTGCAGTTCTACAGACATACACTGTTCTGGTTATATGAACCGCGCAGTCTCACAGACATACACTGTTCTGGTTATATGAACCGTGCAGTCCTACAGACATACACTGTTCTGGTTATATGAACCGTGCAGTCTCACAGACATACTTTGTTCTGGTTATATAAACCGTGCAGTTTACAGACATACACTGTTCTGGTTATATAAACCGTGCAGTCCTACTGACATATACTGTTCTGGTTATATAAACCGTGCAGTCTCACAGACATACACTGTTCTGGTTATATGAACCGTGCAGTCTCACAGACATACACTATTCTGGTTATATAAACCGTTCAATCCTAGAGACATACACTGTTCTGGTTATATAAACCGTGCAGTCCTACAGACATACACTGTTCTGGTTATATGAACCGTGCAGTCTCACAGACATACTTTGTTCTGGTTATATAAACCGTGCAGTTTACAGACATACACTGTTCTGGTTATATAAACCGTGCAGTCCTAGTGACATATACTGTTCTGGTTATATAAACCGTGCAGTCCTACTGACATACACTGTTCTGGTTATATGAACCGTGCAGTCTCACAGACATACACTATTCTGGTTATATAAACCGTGCAGTCCTACTGACATATACTGTTCTGGTTATATAAACCGTGCAGTTCTACAGACATACACTGTTCTGGTTATATGAACCGTGCAGTCTCACAGACATACACTGTTCTGGTTATATGAACCGTGCAGTCCTACAGACATACACTGTTCTGGTTATATGAACCGTGCAGTCTCACAGACATACTTTGTTCTGGTTATATAAACCGTGCAGTTTACAGACATACACTGTTCTGGTTATATAAACCGTGCAGTCCTACTGACATATACTGTTCTGGTTATATAAACCGTGCAGTCCTACAGACATACACTGTTCTGGTTATATGAACCGTGCAGTCTCACAGACATACACTGTTCTGGTTATATGAACCGTTCAGTCTCACAGACATACACTGTTCTGGTTATATGAACCGTGCAGTCTCACAGACATACACTGTTCTGGTTATATGAACCGTGCAGTCTCACAGACATACACTGTGCTGGTTATATAAACCAAGCAATCCTACAGACATACACTGTTCTGGTTATATAAACCGTGCAGTCCTACTGACATACACTGTTCTGGTTATATGAACCGTGCAGTCTCACAGACATACACTATTCTGGTTATATAAACCGTTCAATCCTAGAGACATACACTGTTCTGGTTATATAAACCGTGCAGTCCTACAGACATACACTGTTCTGGTTATATGAACCGTGCAGTCTCACAGACATACTTTGTTCTGGTTATATAAACCGTGCAGTTTACAGACATACACTGTTCTGGTTATATAAACCGTGCAGTCCTACTGACATATACTGTTCTGGTTATATAAACCGTGCAGTCCTACTGACATACACTGTTCTGGTTATATGAACCGTGCAGTCTCACAGACATACACTATTCTGGTTATATAAACCGTGCAGTCCTACTGACATATACTGTTCTGGTTATATAAACCGTGCAGTTCTACAGACATACACTGTTCTGGTTATATGAACCGTGCAGTCTCACAGACATACACTGTTCTGGTTATATGAACCGTGCAGTCCTACAGACATACACTGTTCTGGTTATATGAACCGTGCAGTCTCACAGACATACTTTGTTCTGGTTATATAAACCGTGCAGTTTACAGACATACACTGTTCTGGTTATATAAACCGTGCAGTCCTACTGACATATACTGTTCTGGTTATATAAACCGTGCAGTCCTACAGACATACACTGTTCTGGTTATATGAACCGTGCAGTCTCACAGACATACACTGTTCTGGTTATATGAACCGTGCAGTCTCACAGACATACACTGTTCTGGTTATATGAACCGTGCAGTCTCACAGACATACACTGTTCTGGTTATATGAACCGTGCAGTCTCACAGACATACACTGTGCTGGTTATATAAACCAAGCAATTTTACAGACATACACTGTTCTGGTTATATAAACCGTGCAGTCCTACTGACATACACTGTTCTGGTTATATGAACCGTGCAGTCTCACAGACACACACTGTTCTGGTTATATGAACCGTGCAGTCTCACAGACATACACTATTCTGGTTATATAAACCGTTCAATCCTAGAGACATACACTGTTCTGGTTATATAAACCGTGCAGTCCTACAGACATACACTGTTCTGGTTATATGAACCGTGCAGTCTCACAGACATACTTTGTTCTGGTTATATAAACCGTGCAGTTTACAGACATACACTGTTCTGGTTATATAAACCGTGCAGTCCTACTGACATATACTGTTCTGGTTATATAAACCGTGCAGTCCTACTGACATACACTGTTCTGGTTATATGAACCGTGCAGTCTCACAGACATACACTATTCTGGTTATATAAACCGTGCAGTCCTACTGACATATACTGTTCTGGTTATATAAACCGTGCAGTTCTACAGACATACACTGTTCTGGTTATATGAACCGTGCAGTCTCACAGACATACACTGTTCTGGTTATATGAACCGTGCAGTCCTACAGACATACACTGTTCTGGTTATATGAACCGTGCAGTCTCACAGACATACTTTGTTCTGGTTATATAAACCGTGCAGTTTACAGACATACACTGTTCTGGTTATATAAACCGTGCAGTCCTACTGACATATACTGTTCTGGTTATATAAACCGTGCAGTCCTACAGACATACACTGTTCTGGTTATATGAACCGTGCAGTCTCACAGACATACACTGTTCTGGTTATATGAACCGTGCAGTCTCACAGACATACACTGTTCTGGTTATATGAACCGTGCAGTCTCACAGACATACACTGTTCTGGTTATATGAACCGTGCAGTCTCACAGACATACACTGTGCTGGTTATATAAACCGTTCAATCCTACAGACATACACTGTTCTGGTTATATAAACCGTGCAGTCCTACTGACATACACTGTTCTGGTTATATGAACCGTGCAGTCTCACAGACACACACTGTTCTGGTTATATAAACCGTGCAGTCTCACAGACATACACTGTTCTGGTTATATAAACCGTGCAGTCCTACAGACATACACTGTTCTGGTTATATGAACCGTGCAGTCTCACAGACATACACTGTTCTGGTTATATGAACCGTGCAGTCTCACAGACATACTTTGTTCTGGTTATATAAACCGTGCAGTTTACAGACATACACTGTTCTGGTTATATAAACCGTGTAATCTGACATACAATCATAGTCTTGGTAAGAGAAGAAAACGCTGTAAACTGACAGACAGTCAGTCACACTTCTGGTTATAGAAGTCATGTAGTCTGACAAACAGTTGCAGATTTGGTTACATACACTGTATGTAGATATTGTAATAGAAACAATGCAATCTGAGAAATTCAAATTGTCTTATCTATAATAGCAGCTAAAGTAATCTGATAAGCATTCACAGATTTGATTATGGAAGGAAAATAGTGCAGTTTGAGAAAAGGTCGTAGATCTGATTATATAAACTGTGTAACCTGAAGGACAGTCATTATCTTGGTTATAGAATCAGTATAATCCGATAATCACACTGTTATATTTATGTCTTACCTCTACGTTTATTAAATGCATTGTTATTTTACCAGGAAGATTGTTTTCATTGTCATTATTCTGGGTTCTATACCGAAGCTAATTACACTATCTAATGTTTTCTTTTGTAAATAACGTGAGAGAATCTCACGTTTTCTAAGTTTTAACAATTAATTTTAAATGTGTTATACTATTCCACATAAACCTATGCATATATCCATGTGGGTTGGGTGTGAATTGTTGGTTAGCATGGGTGAATGTGAACCCATTGGTTCTTGATGCATTCCCTTTTGTAGCAAAAAAACAACAACAAAAACGCCTCGCATTTTGAAACTGTGGGTATGTTATAAAGAGTCCCCCAGTAGTTGGTAGAGAGTACCGTTGATTAGCTGCTGTGGGTATGTTATAAAGAGTCCCCCAGTAGTTGGTAGAGAGTACCGTTGATTAGTTGCTGTGGGTATGTTATAAAGAGTCCCCCAGTAGTTGGTAGTGAGTGTCGTTGATTAGCTGTTGTGGGTATGTTATAAAGAGTCCCCCAGTAGTTGGTAGAGAGTACCGTTGATTAGCTGTTGTTGGTATGTTATAAAGAGTCCCCCAGTAGTTGGTAGTGAGTACCATTGATTAGCTGCTGTGGGTATGTTATAAAGAGTTCCCCAGTAGTTGGTAGTGAGTGTCGTTGATTAGCTGCTGTAGGTATGTTATAAAGAGCCCCCCAGTAGTTGGTAGAGAGTGTCGTTGATTAGCTGCTGTGGGTATGTTATAAAGAGTTCCCCAGTAGTTGGTAGTGAGTGTCGTTGATTAGCTGCTGTGGGTATGTTATAAAGAGTTCCCCAGTAGTTGGTAGTGAGTGTCGTTTATTAGCTGCTGTAGGTATGTTATAAAGAGCCCCCCAGTAGTTGGTAGAGAGTGTCGTTGATTAGCTGCTGTGGGTATGTTATAAAGTGTCCCCCAGTAGTTGGTAGTGAGTGTCGTTGATTAGCTGCTGAGGGTATGTTATAAAGAGCCCCCCAGTAGTTGGTAGAGAGTGTCGTTGATTAGCTGCTGTAGGTATGTTATAAAGAGCCCCCCAGTAGTTGGTAGAGAGTGTCGTTGATTAGCTGCTGTGGGTATGTTATAAAGAGTCCCCCAGTAGTTGGTAGTGAGTGTCGTTGATTAGCTGTTGTTGGTATGTTATAAAGAGCCCCCCAGTAGTTGGTAGTGAGTACCGTTGATTAGCTGCTGTGGGTATGTTATAAAGAGTCCCCCAGTAGTTGGTAGCGATCACCGTTGATTAGCTGCTGTGGGTATGTTATAAAGAGTCCCCCAGTAGTTGGTAGAGAGTACCGTTGATTAGCTGCTGTGGGTATGTTATAAAGAGCCCCCCAGTAGTTGGTAGTGAGTACCGTTGATTAGCTGCTGTGGGTATGTTATAAAGTGTCCCCCAGTAGTTGGTAGCGATCACCGTTGATTAGCTGCTGTGGGTATGTTATAAACAGTCCCCCAGTAGTTGGTAGTGAGTGTCGTTGATTAGCTGCTGTGGGTATGTTATAAAGAGTCCCCCAGTAGTTGGTAGTGAGTGTCGTTGATTAGCTGCTGTGGGTATGTTATAAAGTGTCCCCCAGTAGTTGGTAGAGAGTACCGTTGATTAGCTGCTGTGGGTATGTTATAGAGTCCCCCAGTAGTTGGTAGCGAGTGCCGCATATCAGTTCAACACGGCGAGTATAGATATTCCTTTACGTGAATATTTGAAATACGCGAAAAAACAACAACGTTCAATTATCTTCTTTCTTAGCTGCAAAAAAATATGTTACCTGTGCAACAATACAGACGAGCGAAACAACACAAAGGCACTATATTTACTTATCTGACCAACTTGGTTTTGTATTAAACATAAAGCTACATAATGGGGTGTCCATGTTACGGCTATGACGGGTATCGACACAATTTTTAGCAACATAAGACTGCACACGTGCTGCCGAGCGACTAGAAGGGACGTTGTATGTAATCAGTCTTACAGATATTCGACATCTGAGTTACCTTGCACCACATACAGGTGAATTTATCCAAGTGAAAATAAGAAGGAATCCTTATTAGCCACGACTCTTATTAGATCACAAATCCGTCAAGAGATGGGGTTACAAGCTAAAATGTTTGGACTTGATAAAAAATAACACGGATCTCTATTAAGCTTGAAAATAATGTTAATATGAACGTCATAAAACCACCCGATGTGGCTAGATTAATATTTTATGTTGGACAATATATTTACTTATAAACTCAAGTAATACAGTATAACTATCCAATCAACACCCTGACTATGCTAGAAATTAATTGTCCAAAACAAGCCGGTTATAAATGAACAACTCTACGAGTTTGCTGTCACAGACTTTAAACGTGTTAAGAATTTTGTGTTATTTTTTGTTAAAATGTAAACAGGATTATTTTGTGCTTGTTAAAACTCATTAGAAATTTACACCACAAAAAGACGCGACATATTTAATTAATCTCTCGTTTAATGATGTAATATTATAATATTAAGCATAAAGATCTATTGGATTTTAAGTTTTTCCAACACCAGAAAACTGTTTCTTTTATGTATTTTCTCACCTGGTTATAGTTAAATTTGAAATCTGACACATCTATAGATGAAAAAGCAGAAATAGATAATTTCTTTATTTAGAATATCGTACTCAAAGATCATCTGCACTGGCTATTCGATGATTTAGTAGTGACGGACTACATACTAGAGGAAGGGCAACTGGTCAACACCACCCACCGCCAAATATTGGGCTACTCTTTAACCAACGAATAGTCAGATTGATTAGGACATTACAACACCCCTACTGCTGAAAAAAGCGAGCGTGTTCGGTGACGGAGAGTAGAATTAGTTATAACGGGTAAATGTATCTGAAACAATGTCAATCTGTAATTAACATAAACTCTCATACTAGATGTGATACTATAGTATCTAAAACAATGTCAATCTGTAAATAACATAAGCTCTCATACTAGATGTGATACTATAGTATCTAAAACAATGTCAATCTGTAAATAACATAAGCTCTCATACTAGATGTGATACTATAGTATCTAAAACAATGTCAATCTGTAAATAACATAAACTCTCATACTAGATGTGATACTATAGTATCTAAAACAATGTCAATCTGTAAATAACATAAACTCTCATACTAGATGTGACACTATAGTATCTAAAACAATGTCAATCTGTAAATAACATAAACTCTCATACTAGATGTCATACTATAGTATCTAAAACAATGTCAATCTATAAATAACATAAACAAACTCTCATACTAGATGTCATACTATAGTATCTAAAACAATGTCAATCTGTAAATAATATAAACAAACTCTCATACTAGATGTGATACTATAGTATCTAAAACAATGTCAATCTGTAAATAACATAAACCCTCATACTAGATGTGACACTATAGTGTCTAAAACAATGTCAATCTGTAAATAACATAAACAAACTCTCATACTAGATGTCATACTATAGTATCTAAAACAATGTCAATCTGTAAATAACATAAACAAACCCTCATACTAGATGTGATACTATAGTATCTAAAACAATGTCAATCTGTAAATAACATAAACTCTCATACTAGATGTGACACTATAGTGTCTAAAACAATGTCAATCTGTAAATAACACAAACTCTCATACTAGATGTGATAGTATAGTGTCTCCGAAAATATTCTTTTAAAAGTAAATAAAATAAAATAAAATAATAAATATTTGTATTTCTTACTGTTGAAATTCGTATATTATGCTGTGTTATAGCCTATAGAGTGCATAATTTTTCTCGTGACTCATGGCATGCGCACGTTTTACTGACGTCATCACAGTACAAATTACAACGTTACGCGTTCCTTATGTGACGTCATTTTAATGTATACTGACTAGGGTGCGTCAACAAACAAAAAGTTGTGACACTCAGTCGCTCGCTTATAATTTGATTCCATTCAATGAAAAAAATATGCTAGCGTAAAAATCAATCCAATACATTAATATTTAGAGGTTGCGCAATGCGCACAAAATAACAACGTGCTTCCGGAACCAAACGAAAAGTTGGCATTAGTGAAAGGCTAGCTTCGACTTTAGACAGAACCCAGATCAGTGACCGAAAAGCCGCGCACATTTTGCTTCCTTTTGCAGCTCATATTGGACATAATATCGAGGATCTTACCATTAGCCCAAGTTCCATAAGGAGGAATCGAATTACAAACCGTACTCTTCTAGCAGCTGAATTGAAGGAAAGTTTTTCTCCAAACGTTCCTTTGACATTACATTGGGATGGTAAGCTGATGCCTGACTTGGTTGGCAGAGAGAAGATCGAACGTTTGGCAATTTTAGTTTCAGGTAAAGGTATAGAGAAGATTCTTTCAGTGCCCAAGATTGATAGTGGAGATGCAAATTCAGTAGCTTCTGAGATCGGATCAGTTTTAGTAGAATGGAATGTAAAAGACAGAATTAAATCGCTTTGCTTTGACACCACGGCGACCAATACAGGATCCAAATCTGGTGTCTGTCTGAGGATTGAAATGTTACTTGAACGTGAGCTCTTGCACCTTGTTTGCAGACATCACATTTTGGAGATTCTTCTGAGCTCTGTATTCTCTACTCTCGTGATAGAGACATCATTATGTATTTTTGAAACTTTTGTTTTTACCAGCATAAACAGACGGAGAGAGCAATGGATGCTTCCGAACGCCAGATTAGTCTCATGTTTCACATAATTATACGCCAAGAGCAGCTATCTGGAAAGCCAGAAAGCTTAGTGGGTCGCCAAGACTTTTTTCTAATGCCTTTGTTGCAGGACCTACGTTTTTATGATCCTCACTAGGTAATAGGATAAGCTTCCCTCTGGGTGTTATTGGATTCTCCTTAGTATCATTTCCTCTTCCCCTGTGGGCTTATTGTGCAAAATAAAATAATGGAGATTCTCCGGTGTTGAAATGGAAATTACAAGAATGATTAGGCTCAAAAAAAGACTTGAATAGAACTGTTTGTTGTACATGCATCAGTATCACATATATGCACTCATGGTTCTCCAGTACACCTTGCATTGGAAACTTTTTACGTGTATATTTGGATTTTTGTATTGTGGATTTTGTATAAAAGAAAATTACTTAAGGTATCATCAATAACACCGTGTACGGTGTTACAGGGGGATAGGACTTAAGGTATCATCAATAACACCGTGTACGGTGTTATAGGGGGATAGGATAGTGTGTAGTCTTTGTGAGTATGTTTGTGTAAGCCTTTAATTATGAAGACTTTCTGTTTTAGATGAGATATCAGTTATATTTACATTCTGATCTCATCATTTTCAAAGATATATAAATATTAAAATATTAAAGAACTTAATCCTTATTTTGTTGTCTTTGGATCTCGTGAGATAATTTAGGGAAAGTTTAGTGTTAAACGACAACTTGTTTATTCAAGACATGATTTAGTTGAAGGCTTGCATTACCTTTAACTTGTATTCCTTTATTACAGGACGTCTTTTCAATCTTTATTGCTAGTGACTGTTTTATGTAACTTTTGTCGCTCAAATCGTGCATCATTTTAATTCAACAGTTTACGGCAGAGGGCAGCACCAAGAACGAAGACCAATTTCAGTATATGATTCAGGTGGCAGAAGAATATCGGCGAACATAATGCGAAGGGGGCAGAGAAGGGGGCAGGCAAGATAAAACTTCAATGAAATAAATTTTTCTTTCAAGTTTTTATGTTTTTGCTAATTGTATAATCAATAAATATTAAATAATCTCTTTAAATAATTTAATTACCATTAACAATGTAATGTAGGGTAAATTTAAGGAAAATAGTGAACTTTACGAGGGATGCGCGACCCCTAAATACTTCGCGATTGAAATGAAACTTTGTCTATGTTCTTTTCTCATGCAGTGGCACAACTGAGCAACTGAGCAAAAAAATTGGGACATTTTAATTTTTATCCTTTATCCGCTGATGCACCCTAATACTGACTGATGGGCATCACACTACTACATAGAGCTCCGCGTATTTAAAAAAAGCGACCCCTCCCGGTAGCCTTCATTTCATGTTTTGGAAAAATTATCAATATTAAAGAAGTGTTATAGCAATTTTTTAGAATTATAATAAGTTTTATTTGATTAATCTAATTACGAAATTCTGCTTTAAACGAGGCCAATGGTTTTTTTTGTTTAATTTTGTAGTTTGTTTGTTTTCAAATTTTGCGCAAAGCTACACGAGGCCTGTCTGCGCTAGTCGTCCCTAATTTAGCAGTGTAAGACTAGAGGGAAGGCAGCTAGTCATCACCACCCACCGCCAACTCTTGAGCGACTCTTTTACCAACGAATAGTGGGATTGACCGTTACATTATAACGCCCCTACGGCTGAAAGGGCGAATGTTAGGTGTGACAGGGATTCGAACCCGCGACCTTCGGATTAAGTTTGTAGAAGAAACAATCTTACTGAAAACAGCCTACACTAAATTATTCCAACAAACAATTTCCAAAGTTATTTTCCCTGGATTATATTATTTCAAAATATCTACAATAAAATCACCTGTTGGTCTTTCTCTGACAATAAATACATAAATAATCGATAATTTCTGACTTCTCGTTCTCTGCGAGTTTCTTTTAAACAAATTTTTATTGACATTCCAAACAAACTGTTTGACCGTCTTAGGTTTAGTCATTGAACTGGGTGCTCGTCTTTCTGAACTTAAGAATGGAGTATTATAATTCAACATCGGATGTGTTTAAGAACACGTGGGCCGTAAGTCATTCTTTAATCACTGTACTTGAAGGTAACTCGATATTGAATCCTATACACTAATTATTTCACGTTTTCATAAAAAACAGAAACATTTGTTTGTTGTTGAATTTCGCACAAAGCTACTCGAGGGCTATCTGTGCTAGCCGTCCCTAATTTAGCAGGAAACAGAAACAATTATTGATGTTTATGGTTTGGTTTGTTTCGAATATCGCGCTAAGCTACACGGGGGCTATCTGCGCTTAATGTGTATGAGATGATAGCTGTAAACTGACAAACAATAATGTGAAATTCGAATTTAACAAATTTTCATGCGATCTGTTTTCGATCAAGCCTTCCAGAAACTAAGAAGCAACCCTGAAGTTTATACCCTCCCCCAGTAGCGAAGTGGTATGTCAGTGGACTAGTACTACTAGAAACAGGGTTTCCATTCCCGTAGTGGGCAGAGCACAGATAGCCCTTTGTGTAGCTTTGTGCATAATAAGAAAAACATACAAAAATGGGGTTTTGCTACCCGCAGTGAGAACAGCACAGATAACTTATTGTGTAGCTTTGCACCTAACAACAAATATTCAAACAGAAATTGACAGTCAGCAACAACAGAAGAACGTGTATACCCCAAGTTTCACATCAGAACTCATCTCAATCTTTACAGTTTGCTCTTTGATGTTTATTTGAAACACAAGTGAGTATCATTTACTAGAAAACGGATAGTTAGGCGGATTGGATTGGTAGAAATTATTATTGTGGCTCATGGCGGCTTCTCATTTATAAAAATGTTTTGTTTTTTTTAAACAAGGAAATTAATGTAAAGACAAATACAAATAGAAACAATGAAAAAAAATGCTCCATATACATATACTGGAGCTGGTACTGAGAAATGAGAGAGAATTACCTACACATCCAACACGACTGGACTTGCACACGGTGAAACTATACCTACACATCTAACACGACTGGACTTGCACACGGTGAAACTATACCTACACATCTAACACGACTGGACTTGCACACGGTGAAACTATACCTACACATCTCACACGACTGGAATTGCACACGGTGAAACTATACCTACACATCTAACACGACTGGAATTGCAAACGGTGAAACTATACCTACACATCCTACACGACTGGACTTGCACACGGTGAAACTATACCTAGACATCTAACACGACTGGAATTGCAAACGGTGAAACTATACCTACACATCCTACACGACTGGACTTGCACACGGTGAAACTATACCTAGACATCTAACACGACTGGAATTGCAAACGGTGAAACTATACCTACACATCCTACACGACTGGACTTGCACACGGTGAAACTATACCTACACATCTCACACGACTGGACTTGCAAACGGTGAAACTACAACTCGAGAGAGGATTTGAAAAAAAACAACCTCCAGTGAGTTTGTTTGTTTGTTTTGAATTTCGCGAAAAGCTACTCGAGGGCTATCAGCGCTAGCTGTCTCTAATTTAGCAGTGTAAGACTAGAGGGAAGGCAGCTAGTCATCACCACCCACCGCCAACTCTTTTATTTTAACAACGTCACATTGTGACGCCCCCACAGCTGAAAGGGCGAGCATGATTGGTGCGACCGAGATTCGAGCCTTCGACCCTCGGATTACGAGTCGAACTCCTTAACACGCTTGGCCATGTCGGGCCCAAACTGTAGTGGAGATCCAATCTCAAAGGAAAAAACTTTCCGCAGAAACAGCACCAGTTCTGTCATTGAACCAGGTTTTCTTTAGGTTTTCTTTAGGTTTTTATTCCTTTATCTAAAGAAAAATAAGCTTTTTTTTTTTATTTCACTAGTAACCGCCGGTACACCAGTTGTTTATTTCACTAGTAACCGCCGGTACACCAGTTGTTTATTTCACTAGTAACCGCCGGTACACCAGTTGTTTATTTCACTAGTTACCGCCGGTGCACCAGTTGTTTATTTCACTAGTAACCGCCGGTACACCAGTTGTTTATTTCACTAGTAACCGCCGGTACACCAGTTGTTTATTTCACTAGTAACCGCCGGTACACCAGTTGTTTATTTCACTAGTTACCGCCGGTGCACCAGTTGTTTATTTACTAGTAACCGCCGGTACACCAGTTGTTTATTTACTAGTAACCGCCGGTGCACCAGTTGTTTATTTACTAGTAACCGCCGGTACACCAGTTGTTTATTTCACTAGTAACCGCCGGTACACCAGTTGTTTATTTCACTAGTAACCGCCGGTACACCAGTTGTTTATTTACTAGTAACCGCCGGTACACCAGTTGTTTATTTACTAGTAACCGCCGGTGCACCAGTTGTTTATTTACTAGTAACCGCCGGTACACCAGTTGTTTATTTCACTAGTAACCGCCGGTACACCAGTTGTTTATTTACTAGTAACCGCCGGTGCACCAGTTGTTTATTTACTAGTAACCGCCGGTGCACCAGTTGTTTATTTACTAGTAACCGCCGGTGCACCAGTTGTTTATTTCACTAGTAACCGCCGGTACACCAGTTGTTTATTTCACTAGTAACCGCCGGTACACCAGTTGTTTATTTACTAGTAACCGCCGGTGCACCAGTTGTTTATTTACTAGTAACCGCCGGTGCACCAGTTGTTTATTTACTAGTAACCGCCGGTACACCAGTTGTTTATTTACTAGTAACCGCCGGTGCACCAGTTGTTTATTTACTAGTAACCGCCGGTACACCAGTTGTTTATTTACTAGTAACCGCCGGTACACCAGTTGTTTATTTACTAGTAACCGCCGGTACACCAGTTGTTTATTTCACTAGTTACCGCCGGTGCACCAGTTGTTTATTTACTAGTAACCGCCGGTACACCAGTTGTTTATTTACTAGTAACCGCCGGTACACCAGTTGTTTATTTCACTAGTAACCGCCGGTGCACCAGTTGTTTATTTACTAGTAACCGCCGGTACACCAGTTGTTTATTTCACTAGTAACCGCCGGTACACCAGTTGTTTATTTCACTAGTTACCGCCGGTACACCAGTTGTTTATTTACTAGTAACCGCCGGTGCACCAGTTGTTTATTTCACTAGTTACCGCCGGTGCACCAGTTGTTTATTTACTAGTAACCGCCGGTGCACCAGTTGTTTATTTCACTAGTTACCGCCGGTGCACCAGTTGTTTATTTACTAGTAACCGCCGGTGCACCAGTTGTTTATTTCACTAGTTACCGCCGGTGCACCAGTTGTTTATTTCACTAGTTACCGCCGGTGCACCAGTTGTTTATTTACTAGTAACCGCCGGTGCACCAGTTGTTTATTTACTAGTAACCGCCGGTGCACCAGTTGTTTATTTCACTAGTTACCGCCGGTGCACCAGTTGTTTATTTACTAGTAACCGCCGGTGCACCAGTTGTTTATTTCACTAGTTACCGCCGGTGCACCAGTTGTTTATTTACTAGTAACCGCCGGTGCACCAGTTGTTTATTTCACTAGTAACCGCCGGTACACCAGTTGTTTATTTCACTAGTTACCACATAACACATTTCCTGTTTGTTATTAACAAGCTTGGATGAGTGAAAATATTCCCTAGTGAAAAATACTGAAACGTGTTTGCCAACACGTTTTCATATAAAAACACACGATTCTGTCTTTCTGCTGACCGTTAGGACAAAAAAAACAAACAGTAGTTAACAGAAGAGGAATCGTTGCACAGACACTAAACGAAGGATTAAAATAAAAAACCTAATCAATAGTTGCACAAGTTATGGTATTGATAATGGAAGATTAGTGGCATTTCTATTTGGCTTATCCTCTGTAATATCTAATCTTTGTGTTTAATTTTGACTTGGGCCACAAGATGGACACATTTTAATAGAAATGTACTTCAATATCACAATGGATAATCTCATATGTAACGTAGCATAGTCACGTGGTTAGGTCGACTCACAGGTCGCATGCTCGAATCCCTGTTCCACCAAACATGTTCGCCTTTTCAGCAATGGGGACGTTATAAACTTACGGTGAATCCCACTATTCATTGGCAAAATAGTTGCCCAAGAGTTGACGGTTGGTGATGACGACTAGCTGCCTTTCCTGCATTCTTTCTCTGCAGAACTAGGTGCGGCTAGAGCAGATAGCCCACGTGTAACTTTGCAAGAAATTAGAAAAAAAACAACAAAGCACAACCAGTCTTATAAGTACAAGTTTTCTACCTTCTTTTCTTTATTTAAAAGATATTAATTATTTCCGTATTGTAGGTCCATTGGTTCCATTGACTTTGTACAAAATGACAAAAGGAAACGTAAAAAATGTAACGTAAATGAAATTATGATTTTTCTTTCATTCAAGAAAAATAAAGCTATAATTTCTAATGTTTTATAATATATATATATATAAAAGATTTATATATATTTTAAACGAGCGCAAAGCGGAAATATTTACCCTAATTGACCGGATTCTAGTCTTTAGGAAATTATGTTGTACATGAGTAGATTTAGTTTCTAGAAGATTATAGTTAGTTGAATTATAAGAAATAAAAGTGTTACAATTTCTGACTGGTTGGATTGCACAAAATAGAACTGTATGATATCGCATGATTGGTTAAATTACAAAGAGTGGAAACGTCAAGATTTCTGATTGGATGGATTACAATAAGTTAAAAAAGTTATGGAATTTGTCTAGTTGGATTGCAAGAAATAGATTTGTATGATTTCCGCATGGTTTGTTTGGCTACACGAAGTAGAGACGACGGTTGTAAGTTCTGAGTGGTTGGGCTCGGCATGGCCAGGTGGTTCTGGCACTCGACTCGTAATCCCAGCGTCACGGGTTCGAATCCCCATCACACCAAATATGCTCTCCCTTTCAGCCGTGGGGGCGTTATAATATGACAGATGTTTTCCACTCCCAAGTGTTAAAATTTCACGTCATCCGGGGTTAAGTTTTAAAGAAATATTGTAAGTTGTACAAACATAGTTCATCGTAAGAATTAAAAACTTGAAATTAGTTAATGTCCTAAAGCTGATACACAGCACATAAACCTTCTTAACATGGTGTGTTTCCACAATTCTGGTCAACAATGAAACGCGGCTCATCAGCATTCCTAAGATGGTGTACTTCAGTGGTGATTTTAAATACTCAGACACACATCTCTCCAAATAGGTTTTACTGGCATAAGAAACTGTTTCCTTTTGATCTAATCAAACCAACACTCAGCATCTAATACTTCATTAGAAGCTGAAACTTGTGATAAATGTCTGTTTAATCATAGCTTTTATTTCTCAAAAATATCTTATCTGGGATAGAGATGCCTGACCCTTAATATTTCAAAATTCGGTCACTTCCTGCTTCATTGAAATAGCTTCAAATATGAGATACCTTTATTCATTCTCAGTAATCAGACTTTGGCTAGTCTCTACTATGGTACCCCAGTGGTCAGACTCATAGTTGAATACGTTCCTGGTCAGCTTCAAGGATAAGCTATTAGCGGTCAACATCAATAATGAAATGTTAGTAACAAACTTAGTAACTGACATGATGATGGTCAGTATTATACGTAAAACATTGATGGTTAGTTGGTCTCAGATGTGAGATCCTAGTGGTCAGCCTCTGTGTTGAGATACTGGAGTTGCATATTAGTCTGATATCGTGTATAGGATTCTAAAGTCTCGTGATTTGTGAGAACCGAGTTATAATATTTTATTGCATAGAGGTTCACGGTGATAAAATAAATTTTACTAGATGCGAGTTTAGTAACCTTAAACCTAATTCCAAATTAAAAAGATGGACACCCATCAGCTGCACATGGATTACATGCGATACTCACAGTTTTAGGTACAGTGTATCTGTAAAGTACCTTTCAGGCATTAATGGAGCTATGGACGATAATTAGTGGAAGAAATTTGTTTGTTTTTAAATTTCGTGCAAAGCTACTCGAGGCCTACCTGCGCTAGTCGTCCCTAATTTAGCAGTGTAAGATTACGAGTCGAACGCCTTAACCCCCCGAGTCAGTGCAAGAAATACATTCTGGAGGAGGTAAAAAGTGTTCTAAGATCCTATTGAATTCAGAAACTGTCACAGTGGCGCCTCCTGTGTTGGACACCAACTTAGTACTAGGTGAATAACACATCTACTCCAATAACTGAATTCGACTTCAGCGGGATATATTAGTGACCCAGTAGAGGACTACAATTGATGCAAGGGCATTTAACCATGTGCAATCCTCCAGACCATAGGTCGTTTTACTGTATGCCAAAATCTCCAAACAGTTTACAGGGGATCGGATGGTTACATTACGTGTTTCTTTGCATTTTTGTATCGATATACATTTGTTGTAAATGAGAACAATTTAAAAAAAATTAAAAACAATGAAAAAGGAATGTGTAACCATCTATATTTTCGTGTATAGGGAGCTACGTCCTTGAAGACGTAATCTATTAGAACAGTTGTATCTTCAGTGTTGTCTGTAATCCCTATTAGTATGTTAGCCATGGCGGATTTATTATCGACCTTACTTTAAAATTCATATGTAAACCTAACATAGCAGAATGTTTTGGGACAACATAGGACCTACTAGTTCATCTTAGCTGTTCCATTCTCTAAAATAAATTAAAATAAAGAAATCCTTAAAGCCAGTCCTTATCATTCAAGCTATTTTTTAACTCACTTAAATTTACTGCTTCTAGAACATCTGAAGACAATCCATTCCAAAGGACAACCACCTTGTTAGAAAAATGAAAGTGCCTAAGCTGAAAATGATGATTCCTACTCTACCAAACTTTATATTTGTGTTTCCTAGTCCTACTAATGTTACTTTTAAATATGGAAAAGATAATTCATCGACACTATTAATTCCCTTTAATGACCCTTCCCTGCAGGTACAGCGGTATATCTCCGGATTTACAACGCTAAGATCAGGAGTTCGATTCCCCTCGGTGGGCTCAGCAGATAGCCCGAGGTGGCTTTGCTATAAGAAAACACACACACAATTCCCTTTAGAATCTTCAACAACTCAATCAGATCCCCATAACTCTTCTTTTTTCAAGATAAAATAATTTGAGAGATTTCAGGTTATCCTAGTATAACAACCCCTTCATCCCTGGCAACATTTCAGTAACCCTTCTCTGAACCCTTTCCAAAAATTCTGTGTCTTTCCTAAGGTAAGGAGCTCAAGACTGTTTGTTTGTTTGTTTTGAAATTTCGCACAAAGCTACTCGAGGGCTATCTGTGCAAGCCGTCCCTAATTTAGCAGTGTAAGACTAGAGGGAAAGCAGCTAGTCATCACCACCCACCGCCAACTCTTGGGCTACTCTTTTACCAACGAATAGTGGGATTGACCGTCACATTATAACGTCCCAACGGCTGAAAGGGCGAGCATGTTTGGCGCGACCGGGATGCGAACCCGCGACCCTCAGATTACGAGTCGCACGCCTTAACACGCTTGGCCATGCCGGGCCACCCAACACTGAACACAATATTTCAAACGTGGCTTAATCAATGAAATGTACAATGAAATTATAACCTCTTTAGACTTGTATTAATATTTCTGTAGATAAAAAACACAAAAATCCTATTTGCCCCACTACTAGCAACAGCTCACTGCTTGAATGTATTTAGAGACTTATTATTTATTACATGGAGATCCATTTCTTTCCTGACATAATTCAAATTATGATAATCTACACACACGCATTATCTTCCATTTATCATAATTAAAACAAACAATAAAGCCCCTACCGTATTTAAATGTAAACCATCTATTGCAAAAATATCCCTTCCACTGAACATATCCTGCAAGTCCAACCAACCAGTCTACTCATCCTTGCATACTAACCTAAGCCTTGCATTTAACCCTAGTGAGTTATAACTTCATACTTAATAGTTACGTATGAGCGGTATCTTTGACAAAATTAAGTTATGGACTCTTTTTTTAAATACTTTTACGAACCCCTTGTACTTATTGATGGTGGTAAAATATTTATTACGTTTTATGAAGGATTCTGTAGTTTATTTTTCACTTCCCTAACACCAACGGCTGATTTTTCTTCACTGTATACAGTTTCATTGTTTATAGTAATACACTTTATAATCATTAATGGCTTTTATATAGTCTTTGATAAATATATGAAGGGAAAATTAGTTATACAGAACATGTGACGAGTCCTACTTTATTTTAAGATGTATACAACATTTTATGCTATTAACTGAGAACAGTAGTTATATGCAAGTAATTAGTCTTAGGCGAACCGCTTACGTTTACGCTTTAACGTTCTTGCTCAAAAACCAAATCTTTCGTAAATAGCAGATTAATGTAGTTTGAATAAAAGAACAAATTGAAGTGTAGTATAATCTCGTGCCATAGCTAATCAAATGTTGAATTTTCATTGGTTCATGCTTCATTACGTGATGCTACGAACCAGTAAGGCTTCTGAGAAAAGCTTACTTCGAGACAAAAACGTGATGGAATCGAGGTTTGCCTATTTGTAGTTAATGAGTGGAAATGAAAAATTGCATTCAATCATTTTTTTTATAAATTCTTAAGAAAAAACAAACTAGGACACTCGAGTTCAAACGTAAAACATTCATTAATTACCTAAAAGAATGCTGTTTTACAAACAGCCTTTTCTCAGAGGAAGCTAGCTTTTCCCGACGCATTTTTGTCATCATTATAAAGCTAGGGTAAACGTTTGTCTTTGATTAGGTGACTTGGTATTAAGGTAATAAATACGTAGCGTAAAAAAAATTATATTCTCGTGGTATTTGGTTTATAAATTAAGATTAGATACTTGTAGATATAAAAGTGTTTTTTTTAGTGGCGATAGACTTTTGTTTTGTATACATAAAAACCATTTCTAAGACTCAAGAAGAAACTAGTTTAAAAGCCAAATTTTAATAAAATAAACAAAAACCGTTTTGGAATTTTACGCTTATTTTCATTATAAAAAAGTCAATTTGCTATAATGCGTTTAAAGTTAAACATAAAGTTACACAATGGGCTATCTGTACTATGCCCACCACGGTTATAAATTCACAGACATAGAACTGTGCCAATGGGGAGGATTTTCTATAGATTCGGCTTTATGGGAAGTTCTGTTTTTGTAATAAACATAACTATATATTTATTTTTTGTTCTCTTAAATGCTGCCTACACGTAAAACTCAGAAGTAAATCTCTTGTGAATAGGCCCGGCATGGCCAGGTGGTTAACCTGGAGGGGCGCGGGATTGAATCCCCATTACACCAAATATGCTCTCCCCTTCAGTTGTGGGGGCATTATAATATTACGGTCAATCCCACTATTCATTGGTAAAATTGTAGCCCAAGAACTGGCGGTGGGTGATGATGACTAGTTGCCTTCCCTCTAGTGTTACACTGCTAAATTAGGGACGGCTAGCACAGATAGCCCTCGAGTAGCTTTGTGCGAAATTAAAAACACACCAAACCAAAGCTCTTGTGCTTAGCATTTAGCCGTGTTTACCTTATGGGTATTCTTGGTAAATGCAAATACTAGTAAATAATAGGAGTATTAAAATACGCAAGTACTTGGTTTATTCGTGTATTTATTGTATCTCTAAACGAGAATATATAAAAACATGTCCACACACTATATCTGCTACATTGAGAGTTAACGAGGGCTTTCGTACAAAACCAGAGATTTTCATGCTGGTGGTGATACAACAAACTGTACAACCCCTGATAAGTTAGTTATACTTAAAAGTTTCCTGTCAACTGTTATGGTATTAACTGGATTAACTTGGTGAAGTTTAATTTCTTGTTAATTTTATTTAAGTCACAACACGTCGGTATTATGATAATTATATTTAACACACTATTACTTATTTATTTAACGACATATATATAAAGTTTTTTTGTTTTTTTCAATTTAGTTGACCTGCTCTTTATGGAGAAAAACCAGCAAATCAGCAAGTGGGAAAAGATTACATTAGTGATTTTAATAACAGAAAATTAATGTATAATAACACGTCGACTACATTATATTTGCTGTATCTAGTACCATGATTAATAAGGTTGGCAGACAGAGCAGTGATAGGAACACTACTTCCACAAGGACATTTTTTTTTTTTGCATTATTACTAGAAGAGGTTGTCCCCTTCCCAGCGGTATGCCTATGGAGTAAAAACGTGGTGGGCAGAGCACAGATAGACTAATGTATAGTTTGTGCTTAAGTACAGACAAACAAGCAAGAGATTATTGGAGGAAGTATGTCAGGGTTGGCACCTAATTCCTTATGTTTATAGCAGAAGTAAAGATAGCGTTAAATTAATTGTACTTACAATGTGTGTTAGGTGTTAAAAAGTAAAATAAAATAAAAAAGGACACACAGTAATAAATATTGTTAAAGTAATATTGAGACGTACTTGCTGATCGCCGGTTATCTTCCCGTGGTCAGTGGTTTAATTACGTGGAGTATCTCCAATGAACGTGCTCTGGCGAGACTCCATAATTAAAGAGAGGAGTACCCAGTACTTTTTTTCTAGTGTTGAAACTCCTCAAGTGTGTGAATGAAATCAGATCATTTTATGTAAATCGCGTGTAATTTACGCTTGAACGAATTCATAAGAGAGAAATGTGGAGAACGAAAAACTTTATTTCAAAGTGAATCCGGCTTTCAGAAGTCATTTAATTTTAATTCATGAACTGTACACCAAATTGTGCATGTAATATATTCTTGCATGATATACGATGTAAAATGTTTATAGGTGCCGCTAGTTATAGTAATCAAATATAACTTTAAAAAAAAAAACTAGGTTTGTTCGTTTTATCGAATCATGCATGCAGTTGAATTAATCGGGGACCGGAAAATCCAGTAAGTAATATTTCCGCTGGTTCTTTGCGAGATGAAATACCAATAAGAACGTTAGTTATCCAGAATTTCCAAAACGCAACTGGAGGGTTTAAAATATATTAAAAAAACAACAACAGATATTTGAAAAACGTACATCAAAACAACTTTATACTACAAAAACATGAAAAAAATAACTTTTGAGAAAATTTTTGAAAAATAACAAGATCAAGTATCGGTAATTTTGTGAAATATTATTTTGTAAAATATAGCTCGTTTAGGCTTACAAAATATGGCACATTTTAAAGTAAAATTACATATGAGGGCCGGCATGGCCAAGCTTGTTAAGGCGTGCGACTCGTAATCTGAAGGTCGCGGGTTCGCATTCCCGCCGCGCCAAATTCTCATGCTCGCCCTATCAGCCGTTGGGGCGTTATAATGTAATGATCAATCCCACTACTCGTTATTACAAGAGTAGCCCAAGGGTTGGCGGTGGGTGGTGATGACTAGTTGCCTTCCATCTAGTCTTACACTGCTAAATTAGGGACGGCTAGCGCAGATAGCCCTCGAGTAGCTTTGTGCGAAATTCAAAAAAACAAACAAACAATTATATATGTATAATCTCCGATTGTGAATATATTTTTTTAATATTAAAGCCTCAAATATCATGGGCATGGCCGGGTGGTTAAGACGCTCGACTTGTAATTTGAAGGTCTTGGGCTCTAATCTCCCTCACATCAAACACGTTCGCCCTTTAAGTCGTGGGGGTGTATAATGTGACGGTCAATCCCACTATTCGTTGGTAAAAGAGTAGCCCAAGAGTTGGCGGTGGGTGGTGATGACTAGCTGCCTTCCCTCTAGTCTTACACTGCTAAATTAGGGACGGCTAGCACAGATAGCCCTCGAGTAGCTTTGTGCGAAATTCCAAAACAAACAAACAAACAAGAAACAAGTCGAGCGTATGTTCAATTTTTTTATATTATGGAGATTATAGTTGCATCTTAAACACTATACGGCTCTCTTCTTGTCAAAAGTCCACTTACGCCAGTTCAATTACTTTAGAATTTATATGATAAGTCGAACTATTTTTCTCACTTTTTATCGTAATACAATCCGTATGTAATTTACTTACTGTGTCGCGTGAGTTATCACAGTTGTAGCCTGTACTTCCAATAATCGTCTGTTTTTTCTTACTTCAAGTCTACACAAGCAGGTTAAATTACTTCAGAACACCTTTTGACAAAATAATTTATCTTTATTCTTTCAAATCATTAATCTCACTCAAGCATATCAACCATTAGGCCTATCACTCCTATAGTTAACTTTGAGTTTTCAGACTTTTCTATCATCAAGCGTTACTTCCCCACGATGGTTACTTTTTACTCTGTTTCTGTTCCCGCTCGTCTGGTCGCAGCCGTTTAAACCTCTGTAACTTAGGCCTTTTAGAAATTTCGATAACCTCGGCATCAATGAGTTATTAATACAATATTCGATAGCCTCAACATCAGTGAGCTACAAATACAAAATAAATACATTAAAAATACTATCTACACTAAACGGTCTTCTATATCTAGGGGCCCGGCATGGCCAAGCGTGTTAAGGGGTTCGAATCACGGTCGCACCAAACATGCCCTCCCAGCCGTGGGGGCGTTATAATGTGACGGTCAATCCCACTATTCGGTTGGCTGTGGGTGGTGATGACTAGCTGCCTTCCCTCGAGTCTTACACTGCTAAATTAGAGACGGCTAGCACAGATAGCTCTCGAGTAGCTTTGTGCGAAATTTAAAAAACAAACAAACAATTATATATGTATAATCTCCGATTGTGAATATATTTTTTTAATATTAAAGCCTCAAATATTATGGGCATGGCCGGGTGGTTAAGGAGCTCGACTTGTAATTTGAAGGTCTTGGGCTCTAATCTCCCTCACATCAAACACGTTCGCCCTTTAAGTCGTGGGGGCGTTGTAATATGTGGTCAATCCCACTATTCGTTGGTAAAAGAGTAGCCCAAGAGTTGGCGGTGGGTGGTGATGACTAGCTGCCTTCCCTCTAGTCTTACACTGCTAAATTAGGGACGGCTAGCGCAGATATCCCTCGAGTAGCTTTGCGCGAAATTAAAAAAAAAACCCACAAACAAAACAAACAATTCTCTATCTAACATACTCAGAAAAATGCATATTGTAATACAAAGCTAACATTTCTCTCAGGAGATAAGGGATGACTTTAGACTACAATTTTTTGAATATTAAAAGTGAGTTAAAGGTTTAAAGTAAGGTAAAGTAAAATCAAAGTTATTCCAAAAAACAATTCGGCTTAAGATTAGAGGCCACAAATGAAATAGCTAATTTTTTAAAAGTGTACACAGAGAGCAGTTTTATAACATTATAAAAATATTAACAAAGTTTTTCGTTAATACCGAGCGTTAAACCCTGGTAATGTTCGTGAAAAATATTTTTTAGACTCGCAAAAATGTGATTATTTTAATGCAAAACTGAATGTGAAATCTTCGACTGTGCACATTTCTTATTAAAATATTTCAAACATTAAAGGCATAATTGAAATAATGTTTCCCATCCACAACTTAAACTAGAGTTTCATCTCATCCAGTTTTATCTCATCTAGAGAGAGAGAAAAAAACACAACAAAAAACTTGAGAGTGTTTTAAAATAAAGTATAATCAAAATTACTGAGATTATATACATTACGGAGAAACTCGGAAAGGCCCCCACATGGTCAGATGGTTCGGGCGCTCAACTCGAAATATACGGATCGAGTTTTGAATCTTTGTCACATCAAAAATCCTCGCCTTTTCAGCCGTGGGGGCGTTATAATGTGACGGTCAATCCCACTATTCGTTGGTAAAAGAGTAGCCCAAGAGTTGGCGGTGGGTGGTGATGACTTGCTGCCTTCCCTCTAGTCTTACACTACTAGATTACGGACGACTAGCGCAGATAATACTAGTGTAGCTTTGTGTGAAATTCAAAACCAAAAACTAGATCATAATTAAAAATCACTGAAGTGTTGACTCATTTTGATTGGTTGTTTCAGGTATTCGATTAAAGCTACATAAGAGCTGTATTTCCTAGTTGTCACATATTTTAATTTGATAATCTAGAAAGAAGACAACTAATCAACAGTACCCTCCGCCAGTACTTGAGGAGCTTTGATCGAATAGTGGAATTTGATTGTCACTCTTATAATGCACCCACGATTCAAAAGTGTGGAGCTGTGAAGTATAGACTATTCAGTATGTTATCTTTAGGCCACACCCGTACTCTATTCATCTCCAACGGAACGATATTACTGTGTGTGTGATATAAGAGAAAGTGATTTATCGCCATCTCTTGGCAAAAATGTAAATATTCTGAAAAATGAACATCTGAATTTAATCTTCATTTTACTTGCGGTAATACTAAATCACTGGCGTCTTTTGTAGTTACGGCACTGAACTAAATGCACAAATTTGAACACGTTTTTATAATCTAAAGTAATGAAAGCGTTACACACACAATAAAAACAAGTAAATCTATTTTACATTTCACATTATTAACTCGTGACACATGTTAGATCCAAGTTTCAGGCCTCAGCATGGCTGGGTGGTTAGGGCACTCCCTTTGCAACCTGAGGTCCGCGGGTTTGAATCACTAAACGTGATAGCCCTTTCAGCCATGAGAGGTGTAATACCTAAAAATTGTTATTATATGTGATCTGGGAATTTAATATTTCATCGAAAACAAAATTTACGTGTTTATTATTTTATTTCTCAGAGTTTCTTTCTTTTAAAATGAGAGCAATATTTGATTCAAAACTAGATAAGACTGTTTTCTTTATTTGAAATTAAACAAGGAGCTATACGTAAGGCTATCTGTTCTGTGCCCATCACACGGATCGAAACCCGACCTTCAGATAGGTGTTTGGTATTAGATGTTTATGAATGTAATTCATAAAAATATTACTGTTTAAGTTTCATATATTTAATCGCTATTTTATCATAAAATCTTTTCTCTTTTCGAAACTAAAACGATAAAAAATTAACTTTTTACAAGTAAATTTCTTTCCTGAATACTTTATTGTTCTAATACGACTCTTCCAGTAATAAACTGTTCTAATACGACCTTTCCAATAATAAACTGTTCTAATACGACTCTTCCAATAATAAACTGTTCTAATACGACCTTTCCAATAATAAACTGTTCTAATACGACCTTTCCAATAATAAACTGTTCTAATACGACCTTTCCAATAATAAACTGTTCTAATACGGCTCTTCCAATAATAAACTGTTCTAATACGACCATTCCAATAATAAACTGTTCTAATACGACCATTCCAATAATAAACTGTTCTAATACGACCTTTCCAATAATAAACTGTTCTAATACGACCTTTCCAATAATAAACTGTTCTAATACGACTCTTCTAATAATAAACTGTTCTAATACGACCTTTCCAATAATAAACTGTTCTAATACGACCTTTCCGATAATAAACTGTTCTAATACGACCTTTCCAATAATAAACTGTTCTAATACGACCTTTCCAATAATAAACTGTTCTAATACGACCTTTCCAATAATAAACTGTTCTAATACGACCTTTCCAATAATAAACTGTTCTAATACGACTCTTCCAATAATAAACTGTTCTAATACGGCTCTTCCAATAATAAACTGTTCTAATACGACCTTTCCAATAATAAACTGTTCTAATACGACCTTTCCAATAATAAACTGTTCTAATACGACTCTTCCAATAATAAACTGTTCTAATACGGCTCTTCCAATAATAAACTGTTCTAATACGACCTTTCCAATAATAAACTGTTCTAATACGACCTTTCCAATAATAAACTGTTCTAATACGACTCTTCCAATAATAAACTGTTCTAATACGGCTCTTCCAATAATAAACTGTTCTAATACGACCTTTCCAATAATAAACTGTTCTAATACGACCTTTCCAATAATAAACTGTTCTAATACGACTCTTCCAATAATAAACTGTTCTCATACGACCTTTCCAATAATAAACTGTTCTAATACGACCTTTCCAATAATAAACTGTTCTAATACGACTCTTCCAATAATAAACTGTTCTAATACGACCTTTCCAATAATAAACTGTTCTAATACGACTCTTCCAATAATAAACTGTTCTAATACGACTCTTCCAATAATAAACTGTTCTAATAGACTCTTCCAATAATAAACTGTTCTAATACGACTCTTCCAATAATAAACTGTTCTAATACGACCTTTCCAATAATAAACTGTTCTAATACGACCTTTACAATAATAAACTGTTCTAATACGACCTTTCCAATAATAAACTGTTCTAATACGACCTTTCCAATAATAAACTGTTCTAATACGACCATTCCAATAATAAACTGTTCTAATACGACCTTTCCAATAATAAACTGTTCTAATACGACCTTTCCAATAATAAACTGTTCTAATACGACCTTTCCAATAATAAACTGTTCTAATACGACCTTTCCAATAATAAACTGTTCTAATACGACTCTTCCAATAATAAACTGTTCTAATACGGCTCTTCCAATAATAAACTGTTCTAATACGACTCTTCCAATAATAAACCGTTCTAATACGACCTTTCCAATAATAAACTGTTCTAATACGACCATTCCAATAATAAACTGTTCTAATACGACCTTTCCAATAATAAACTGTTCTAATACGACCTTTCCAATAATAAACTGTTCTAATACGACCATTCCAATAATAAACTGTTCTAATACGACCTTTCCAATAATAAACTGTTCTAATACGACCTTTCCAATAATAAACTGTTCTAATACGACCTTTCCAATAATAAACTGTTCTAATACGGCTCTTCCAATAATAAACTGTTCTAATACGACCTTTCCAATAATAAACTGTTCTAATAAGACCATTCCAATAATAAACTGTTCTAATACGACCTTTCCAATAATAAACTGTTCTAATACGACCTTTACAATAATAAACTGTTCTAATACGACTCTTCTAATAATAAACTGTTCTAATACGACTCTTCCAATAATAAATTGTTCTAATACGACCTTTCCAATAATAAACTGTTCTAATACGACCTTTCCAATAATAAACTGTTCTAATACGACTCTTCCAATAATATACTGTTCTAATACGGCTCTTCCAATAATAAACTGTTCTAATACGACCTTTACAATAATAAACTGTTCTAATACGACCATTCCAATAATAAACTGTTCTAATACGACCTTTCCAATAATAAACTGTTCTAATACGACCTTTCCAATAATAAACTGTTCTAATACGACTCTTCCAATAATAAACTGTTCTAATACGACCTTTCCAATAATAAACTGTTCTAATACGACCTTTCCAATAATAAACTGTTCTAATACGACTCTTCCAATAATAAACTGTTCTAATACGACTCTTCCAATAATAAACTGTTCTAATACGACTCTTCCAATAATAAACTGTTCTAATACGACCTTTCCAATAATAAACTGTTCTAATACGACTCTTCCAATAATAAACTGTTCTAATACGACCTTTCAATAATAAACTGTTCTAATACGACCTTTCCAATAATAAACTGTTCTAATACGACTCTTCCAATAATAAACTGTTCTAATACGGCTCTTCCAATAATAAACTGTTCTAATACGACCTTTACAATAATAAACTGTTCTAATACGACCTTTCCAATAATAAACTGTTCTAATACGACCTTTCCAATAATAAACTGTTCTAATACGACTCTTCCAATAATAAACTGTTCTAATACGACCTTTCCAATAATAAACTGTTCTAATACGACCTTTCCAATAATAAACTGTTCTAATACGACTCTTCCAATAATAAACTGTTCTAATACGACCTTTCCAATAATAAACTGTTCTAATACGACTCTTCCAATAATAAACCGTTCTAATACGACCTTTCCAATAATAAACTGTTCTAATACGACCATTCCAATAATAAACTGTTCTAATACGACTCTTCCAATAATAAACTGTTCTAATACGACTCTTCCAATAATAAACTGTTCTAATACGACTCTTCCAATAATAAACTGTTCTAATAGACTCTTCCAATAATAAACTGTTCTAATACGACTCTTCCAATAATAAACTGTTCTAATACGACTCTTCCAATAATAAACTGTTCTAATACGACCTTTCCAATAATAAACTGTTCTAATACGACCATTCCAATAATAAACTGTTCTCATACGACCTTTCCAATAATAAACTGTTCTAATACGACCTTTCCAATAATAAACTGTTCTAATACGACTCTTCCAATAATAAACTATTCTAATACGACCTTTCCAATAATAAACTGTTCTAATACGACTCTTCCAATAATAAACCGTTCTAATACGACCTTTCCAATAATAAACTGTTATAATACGACCATTCCAATAATAAACTGTTCTAATACGACTCTTCCAATAATAAACTGTTCTAATACGACTCTTCCAATAATAAACTGTTCTAATAGACTCTTCCAATAATAAACTGTTCTAATACGACTCTTCCAATAATAAACTGTTCTAATACGACTCCTCCAATAATAAACTGTTCTAATACGACCTTTCCAATAATAAACTGTTCTAATACGACCATTCCAATAATAAACTGTTCTAATACGACCATTCCAATAATAAACTGTTCTCATACGACCTTTCCAATAATAAACTGTTCTAATACGACCTTTCCAATAATAAACTGTTCTAATACGACTCTTCCAATAATAAACATGACTGAAAATTCCTTTTTTTTTTAATCGATTCTCTATTTTTTCAAGCAAGTTAAAAATCAACAATAACCGAGGCCTGGATTAATTAACAATAAAACAATTGTACAGTTCTGTGATTGGTAAATGTTTTTAAGTTTACACAAATCGAGGAAAAATATAGTTGAACTAAACTTGATATTTCGACTAACAGATGTTTATTGAAAAAATCAAAGGTAGTTTTTTTAAAAGTAGTGATAGATAAAATAAAGTGTGCAGTCAACCCAATGTCTTGGACCAGAGCGTGTATTCAATATGATTGTCTAATGGTTATTTATAACCGTATTTTGCCGTACCATATGTTATTTTAATAACGATGATTGCATTGTGTTTGTTTTTAAACAAACGAGAATGACTGCAACACATTGTTGGCGAAAATGTTTGGATTTTGATGATGTTCATGCGTCCAACACATTAGATCGCTCAGCTTTGCTAAATAGTCGAGGGGATTTTTTTTTTCTGATGGACGCCATGGTTCTTTGTTATTTTACTGAGTGCAAGAAAAGACCACTACTGAAATAAGGTGCTTTTTGACAGTTGTAATTTCTATAGGAAGTGTCAAAGGAGAAATATTAACCTCAAATAAACATATGCGACAAGGTACAATAAACTCATGCATGTATATATAATACCTACATGGACAAAATATAAAAATAAACCGGGCAACGACAAAAATATACCCAAACATGATCTTGTCTTTATGTGTTTTTCTCTTTCAAACAGTTAATTAAGGAAAACCCGTTTTAGTCGTGAAATTTCTTCACAAAATAAACATTTTCGTTCTTCGTAAGTTTTTTTTTAAAATCTCACATTCAATCTCAGCATAAAACGACCGCTCGCGGATAGGAGTTGATTTTGATATGAAATGTCAGGAATTATAAAATAAAAATATTAATGTACCTGTAACGTACTCTTGAAGATAAGCATTTTTGTACATCAGTTTGGTTTTTGTGGTTAACATTTCAGGAAATACAGAGCGTGACAAACGGATAAACAGCCGTACATTTGGTTATTATATATTTAGATTATTTTCATCACCAAGAAGAGGTAATGATATTTTACTAATAATGTCTTATATTGTCAATAGATGGCGATACAATTGTCCAAATATTGTTATCGACATTGCTGCATTTCTAATAAGTCTAAAGAGTAACAATACTACATTCTGGATGTAGTCTATAGTCTTAAAAAATGTTGTTACAATACTACATTCTGGATGTAGTCTATAGTCTTAAAAAATGTTGCTATTCTTTCACAGTTAACACTTTAGTATAAGTTACATTTGTAGTAATTTAACAATGTAACTGTCTTCTGCTTTTCAACATTTCAATTGTTAATGTTATTCGTCGGTTTTTTCTTGGTAAAAGTAATGTAAGTCATTTTATGAAAAATAGTTTTTTTAACCGTTACAAAATTCGTAATTTACAGTCAAAGAAGCTAGAAAAAAATAAAATAGAAATTATTCATTTTCATAGTGGTTTACGTCCTAAAATCTTCACTTCCTATTGGCTAAGAAAATCGTACAAGAGCTACTGACATATAAAAACTTTAAAATCTCTTTTTCTTAATTATGATACGCAGTTTCCTGGAAATCAAATATTTATGAAGTCAGATTAATTAAAATAATCAACAAATGTGTTTAGTTTTATTTGAAACATACACTGAAAAGTTCCGCAAATTGCCGGGTATTTTTACTAGCTTAACTTCAATCAGTCAGAGTTCATACAGTATTGCAATTTTAAATCATCACTGTCTCTGAAAGAGGCGTTAAAATAAGAACATCATACCATATGAAAATGGTAAAGACAAATAGATGTTTTGAATTTCGCGCAAAGCCAACATGAGGGCTATCTGCGGTATTCGTCCCTAATTTTGCAGTGTAAGACTAGACGGAAGGCAGCCAGTAATCACCACCCACCGCCAACCTTTGGACTACTCTTTTAATAATGAATAGTGGGATTGACCGAACTTTAAGACGCCCACACGGCTGAAAGAGCCAAGCATGTTTGGTGCGACCCTCAGGTTACGAGTCAAATGCGCTAACCACCTGACCAGTAGATGTTTCAAGATACGCACTTTTATTCTAATTAAAAAAACATCTTTGATATTATAAAGGCTGAAATTAAACCCTCGGTATTAATTCTATTAAATTATTTTAATGTTATTCTAATAAAAACAAGCACTTCTGAAAAAAAGACAGAACAGGAAAATTCTTTAAAATATGGAAATTTTCTGACAGAATTTCTAACTCTAGAATATTGCGATTTTTCCTCAAACTTCAGATTACATTTAATTTTAATTTTTGCACAAGAAGAAACATTCGTTTAGGTTTTAAAAGAGACATAGTTTCGTGCCTCTATCATATTATTATCCCAGCATTTGTTTTTCAATTACTGTTAGTTATTTCAATTAGACGATGACATTGTGCGTTGCCCATAAACTCATAAAGTGGGTTTAAGTTTAAATTGAAGTTACTAATGTACTAGTTTTAGAATTACGTTGACTGAAACAAGAAGAAAAATGAACAATATGACGGGTTCACTATTTTCTGGTTTGATATCTTAGCGATGGTTTCTTGCCTTGTTCAGAGGATTGTTCGGAATAGAAACAAATAAAATACATCTAAATTATCTTTTAAAGTTAAATTTTTTACCATAGTTTATTAATAGCATCACGTTTGTATTATGTGTATTGAGTACTTAGATCATAGATATATAATCTACTGACTCTATGATAAAAGATGCCCATGGTATATGCTCTTTGTTATCTAGGATTTCCAAGCTTTTCTTCTGATTCATTATTAATTTCACAAAGAGCTACAAGAGGGCTCTCTTATATAGTTAACACCGGTTTTCAGCAGAGTGCATTTCACTGTCAGTAACACTGCAAACTTTATCATATCACATTTGTGTTTCAGAATGTGTGCTGAAAGCTAAATCTTCTCCCTGTTTTATAACTGACAGACTAGAGAGAATTCACGGAAGGAAACTACTCGACAGCACCCACCGCCAACTCTTTGACTACTCTTGTTTGACCAATTAAATGGATTTGACCGTCACACAACTAACGAATCCACTGTCTCAAAATAAAGCTAATTTGTTAATTTTTCTTGTTAAAATCTCTTCATGACAGACTCAACAAGTTGGACAAAAAACGGATTCCTATTAACGCATCTTATCGAAACTGGACTTCTGTTATCAAGATGACGAAATAACCATATGGCTGATCTTATCGAAACTGGACATCTGTTATCACGACGACGAAATAACCATGCGGCTGATCTTATCGAAACTGGACTTCTGTTATCACGACGACGAAATAACTATATGGCTGAAAATCTTCTAAGAATAACTGAAAGTAGGAACAGCATGAACAATTCAACTTAACCAGAACATTTAAACTGTTCCTGGATACATCAGTAAACGTGTTCATAATGGCATAAAGTGTTCCTAGATAATTCATTAAACGTGTTAATAATGATATAAAGTGCTCCTAGATACATCAGTAAACGTTCTAATACTAGTATAAACTGTTCCTAGATACTTCATTAAACGTTCTAATACTAGTATAAAGTGTTCCTAGATACTTCATTAAACGTTCTAATACTAGTATAAAGTGTTCCTAGATAATTCATTAAACGTGTTAATAATGGTATAAACTGTTCCTAGATACTTCATTAAACGTTCTAATACTAGTATAAAGTGTTCCTAGATAATTCATTAAACGTGTTAATAATGGTATAAAGTGTTCCTAGATACTTCATTAAACGTATTAATAATGGTATAAACTGTTCCTAGATACTTCATTAAACGTTCTAATACTAGTATAAAGTGTTCCTAGATAATTCATTAAACGTGTTAATAATGGTATAAACTGTTCCGAGATACTTCATTAAACGTTCTAATAGTAGTATAAACTGTTCCTAGATACTTCATTAAACGTTCTAATACTAGTATAAAGTGTTCCTAGATACTTCATTAAACGTTCTAATACTAGTATAAAGTGTTCCTAGATACTTCATTAAACGTGTTAATAATGGTATAAAGTGTTCCTAGATACTTCATTAAACGTTCTAATACTAATATAAACTGTTCCTAGATACTTTATGAAACGTATTAATAATGGTATAAACTGTTCCCAGATACTTCATTAAACGTTCTAATACTAGTATAAAGTGTTCCTAGATAATTCATTAAACGTGTTAATAATGGTATAAACTGTTCCTAGATACTTCATTAAACGTTCTAATACTAGTATAAACTGTTCCCAGATACTTCATTAAACGTTCTAATACTAGTATAAAGTGTTCCTAGATAATTCATTAAACGTGTTAATAATGGTATAAACTGTTCCTAGATACTTCATTAAACGTTCTAATACTAGTATAAACTGTTCCTAGATACTTCATTAAACGTTCTAATACTAGTATAAACTGTTCCTAGATACTTCATTAAACGTTCTAATACTAGTATAAAGTGTTCCTAGATACTTCATTAAACGTTCTAATACTAGTATAAAGTGTTCCTAGATACTTCATTAAACGTGTTAATAATGGTATAAAGTGTTCCTAGATACTTCATTAAACGTTCTAATACTAATATAAACTGTTCCTAGATACTTTATGAAACGTATTAATAATGGTATAAAGTGTTCCCAGATACTTCATTAAACGTTCTGATACTAGTATAAACTGTTCCTAGATACTTCATTAAACGTGTTAATAATGGTATAAACTGTTCCTAGATACTTTATGAAACGTGTTAATACTAGTATAAACTGTTCCCAGATACTTCATTAAACGTTCTAATACTAGTATAAAGTGTTCCTAGATAATTCATTAAACGTGTTAATAATGGTATAAACTGTTCCTAGATACTTCATTAAACGTTCTACTACTAGTATAAACTGTTCCCAGATACTTCATTAAACGTTCTAATACTAGTATAAAGTGTTCCTAGATAATTCATTAAACGTGTTAATAATGGTATAAACTGTTCCTAGATACTTCATTAAACGTTCTAATACTAGTATAAACTGTTCCTAGATACTTCATTAAACGTTCTAATACTAGTATAAACTGTTCCCAGATACTTCATTAAACGTTCTAATACTAGTATAAACTGTTTTAGATACTTCATTAAACGTGTTAATAATGGTATAAACTTTTCCTAGATACTTCATTAAACGTGTTAATAATGGTATAAACTGTTCTTAGATACTTCATTAAACGTTCTAATAATGGTATAAACTGTTCCTAGATACTTTATTAAACGTTCTAATACAAGTATAAACTGTTTCTAGATACTTCATTAAACGTTCTAATACTAGTATAAAGTGTTCCTAGATAATTCATTAAACGTGTTAATAATGGTATAAACTTTTCCTAGATACTTCATTAAACGTGTTAATAATGGTATAAACTGTTCCTAGATACTTCATTAAACGTTCTGATACTAGTATAAACTGTTCCTAGATACTTCATTAAACGTGTTAATAATGGTATAAAGTGTTCCTAGATACTTCACTAAACGTTCTAATACTAGTATAAACTGTTTCTAGATACTTCACTAAACGTTCTATTACTAGTATAAACTGTTTCTAGATACTTCATTACTAGTATAAAGTGTTCCTAGATACTTCATTAAACGTTCTAATAGTAGTATAAACTGTTCCTAGATACTTCATTAAACGTTCTAATACTAGTATAAACTGTTCCTAGATACTTCATTAAACGTGTTAATAATGGTATAAAGTGTTCCTAGATACTTCATTAAACGTTCTAATACTAGTATAAACTGTTCCTAGATACTTCATTAAACGTGTTAATAATGGTATAAACTTTTCCTAGATACTTCATTAAACGTTCTAATACTAGTATAAACTGTTCCTAGATACTTCATTAAACGCATTAATAATGGTATAATGTGTTCCTAGATACTTCATTAAACGTTCTAATACAAGTATAAACTGTTTCTAGATACTTCATTAAACGTTCTAATACTAGTATAAAGTGTTCCTAGATACTTCATTAAACGTGTTAATAATGGTATAAAGTGTTCCTAGATACTTCATTAAACGTTCTAATACTAGTATAAACTGTTCCTAGATACTTCATTAAACGTGTTAATAATGGTATAATGTGTTCCTAGATACTTCATTAAACGTGTTAATAATGGTATAAACTGTTCCTAGATACTTCATTAAACGTTCTAATACTAGTATAAACTGTTCCTAGATACTTCATTAAACGTGTTAATAATGGTATAAAGTGTTCCTAGATACTTCATTAAACGTTCTAATACTAGTATAAACTGTTCCTAGATACTTCATTAAACGTGTTAATAATGGTATAAACTTTTCCTAGATACTTCATTAAACGTTCTAATACTAGTATAAACTGTTCCTAGATACTTCATTAAACGCATTAATAATGGTATAATGTGTTCCTAGATACTTCATTAAACGTTCTAATACAAGTATAAACTGTTTCTAGATACTTCATTAAACGTTCTAATACTAGTATAAAGTGTTCCTAGATAATTCATTAAACGTGTTAATAATGGTATAAACTTTTCCTAGATACTTCATTAAACGTGTTAAGAATTGTATAAACTGTTCCTAGATACTTCATTAAACGTTCTAATACTAGTATAAAGTGTTCCTAGATACTTCATTAAACGTGTTAATAATGGTATAAAGTGTTCCTAGATACTTCATTAAACGTTCTAATACTAGTATAAACTGTTCCTAGATACTTCATTAAACGTGTTAATAATGGTATAATGTGTTCCTAGATACTTCATTAAACGTGTTAATAATGGTATAAACTGTTCCTAGATACTTCATTAAACGTTCTAATACTAGTATAAACTGTTCCTAGATACTTCATTAAACGTGTTAATAATGGTATAAAGTGTTCCTAGATACTTCATTAAACGTTCTAATACTAGTATAAACTGTTCCTAGATACTTCATTAAACGTGTTAATAATGGTATAAACTTTTCCTAGATACTTCATTAAACGTTCTAATACTAGTATAAACTGTTCCTAGATACTTCATTAAACGCATTAATAATGGTATAAAGTGTTCCTAGATACTTCATTAAACGTTCTAATACAAGTATAAACTGTTTCTAGATACTTCATTAAACGTTCTAATACTAGTATAAACTGTTCCTAGATACTTCATTACTAGTATAAAGTGTTCCTAGATACTTCACTAAACGTTCTAATACTAGTATAAACTGTTTCTAGATACTTCATTAAACGTGTTAATACTAGTATAAACTGTTCCTAGATACTTCATTAAACGTGTTAATAATGGTATAAACTGTTCCTAGATACTTCATTAAACGTTCTAATACTAGTATAAACTGTTCCTAGATACTTCATTAAACGTGTTAATAATGGTATAAAGTGTTCCTAGATACTTCATTAAACGTTCTAATACTAGTATAAACTGTTCCTAGATACTTCATTAAACGTGTTAATAATGGTATAAACTTTTCCTAGATACTTCATTAAACGTTCTAATACTAGTATAAACTGTTCCTAGATACTTCATTAAACGCATTAATAATGGTATAATGTGTTCCTAGATACTTCATTAAACGTTCTAATACAAGTATAAACTGTTTCTAGATACTTCATTAAACGTTCTAATACTAGTATAAAGTGTTCCTAGATAATTCATTAAACGTGTTAATAATGGTATAAACTTTTCCTAGATACTTCATTAAACGTGTTAATAATGGTATAAACTGTTCCTAGATACTTCATTAAACGTTCTGATACTAGTATAAACTGTTCCTAGATACTTCATTACTAGTATAAAGTGTTCCTAGATACTTCATTAAACGTTCTAATACTAGTATAAACTGTTCCTAGATACTTCATTACTAGTATAAAGTGTTCCTAGATACTTCATTAAACGTTCTGATACTAGTATAAACTGTTCCTAGATACTTCATTAAACGTGTTAATAATGGTATAAAGTGTTCCTAGATACTTCACTAAACGTTCTAATACTAGTATAAACTGTTCCTAGATACTTCATTACTAGTATAAAGTGTTCCTAGATACTTCATTAAACGTTCTAATACTAGTATAAACTGTTCCTAGATACTTCACTAAACGTTCTAATACTAGTATAAACTGTTTCTAGATACTTCATTAAACGTTCTAATAGTAGTATAAACTGTTCCTAGATACTTCATTAAACGTGTTAATAATGGTATAAAGTGTTCCTAGATACTTCATTAAACGTTCTAATACTAGTATAAACTGTTCCTAGATACTTCATTAAACGTTCTAATACTAGTATAAACTGTTCCTAGATACTTCATTAAACGTGTTAATAATGGTATAAAGTGTTCCTAGATACTTCATTAAACGTTCTAATACTAGTATAAACTGTTCCTAGATACTTCATTAAACGTTCTAATACTAGTATAAAGTGTTCCTAGATAATTCATTAAACGTGTTAATAATGGTATAAACTGTTCCTAGATACTTCATTAAACGTTCTAATACCAGTATAAAGTGTTCCTAGATACTTCACTAAACGTTCTAATACTAGTATAAACTGTTTCTAGATACTTCATTACTAGTATAAACTGTTCCTAGATACTTCATTAAACGTTCTGATACTAGTATAAACTGTTCCTAGATACTTCATTAAACGTGTTAATAATGGTATAAAGTGTTCCTAGATACTTCACTAAACGTTCTAATACTAGTATAAACTGTTTCTAGATACTTCACTAAACGTTCTATTACTAGTATAAACTGTTTCTAGATACTTCATTACTAGTATAAAGTGTTCCTAGATACTTCATTAAACGTTCTAATAGTAGTATAAACTGTTCCTAGATACTTCATTAAACGTGTTAATAATGGAATAAAGTGTTCCTAGATACTTCATTAAACGTTCTAATACTAGTATAAACTGTTCCTAGATACTTCATTAAACGTTCTAATACTAGTATAAACTGTTCCTAGATACTTCATTAAACGTGTTAATAATGGTATAAACTTTTCCTAGATACTTCATTAAACGTTCTAATACTAGTATAAACTGTTCCTAGATACTTCATTAAACGTGTTAATAATGGTATAAACTGTTCCTAGATACTTCATTAAACGTTCTAATACAAGTATAAACTGTTTCTAGATACTTCATTAAACGTTCTAATACTAGTATAAAGTGTTCCTAGATACTTCATTAAACGTGTTAATAATGGTATAAAGTGTTCCTAGATACTTCATTAAACGTTCTAATACTAGTATAAACTGTTCCGAGATACTTCATTAAACGTGTTAATAATGGTATAAAGTGTTCCTAGATACTTCATTAAACGTGTTAATAATGGTATAAACTGTTCCTAGATACTTCATTAAACGTTCTAATACTAGTATAAACTGTTCCTAGATACTTCATTAAACGTGTTAATAATGGTATAAAGTGTTCCTAGATACTTCATTAAACGTTCTAATACTAGTATAAACTGTTCCTAGATACTTCATTAAACGTGTTAATAATGGTATAAACTTTTCCTAGATACTTCATTAAACGTTCTAATAAACTGTTCCTAGATACTTCATTAAACGCATTAATAATGGTATAATGTGTTCCTAGATACTTCATTAAACGTTCTAATACAAGTATAAACTGTTTCTAGATACTTCATTAAACGTTCTAATACTAGTATAAAGTGTTCCTAGATACTTCATTAAACGTGTTAATAATGGTATAAACTTTTCCTAGATACTTCATTAAACGTGTTAATAATGGTATAAACTGTTCCTAGATACTTCATTAAACGTTCTAATACTAGTATAAAGTGTTCCTAGATACTTCATTAAACGTGTTAATAATGGTATAAAGTGTTCCTAGATACTTCATTAAACGTTCTAATACTAGTATAAACTGTTCCTAGATACTTCATTAAACGTGTTAATAATGGTATAATGTGTTCCTAGATACTTCATTAAACGTGTTAATAATGGTATAAACTGTTCCTAGATACTTCATTAAACGTTCTAATACTAGTATAAACTGTTCCTAGATACTTCATTAAACGTGTTAATAATGGTATAAAGTGTTCCTAGATACTTCATTAAACGTTCTAATACTAGTATAAACTGTTCCTAGATACTTCATTAAACGTGTTAATAATGGTATAAACTTTTCCTAGATACTTCATTAAACGTTCTAATACTAGTATAAACTGTTCCTAGATACTTCATTAAACGCATTAATAATGGTATAATGTGTTCCTAGATACTTCATTAAACGTTCTAATACAAGTATAAACTGTTTCTAGATACTTCATTAAACGTTCTAATACTAGTATAAACTGTTCCTAGATACTTCATTACTAGTATAAAGTGTTCCTAGATACTTCACTAAACGTTCTAATACTAGTATAAACTGTTTCTAGATACTTCATTAAACGTGTTAATACTAGTATAAACTGTTCCTAGATACTTCATTAAACGTGTTAATAATGGTATAAACTGTTCCTAGATACTTCATTAAACGTTCTAATACTAGTATAAACTGTTCCTAGATACTTCATTAAACGTGTTAATAATGGTATAAAGTGTTCCTAGATACTTCATTAAACGTTCTAATACTAGTATAAACTGTTCCTAGATACTTCATTAAACGTGTTAATAATGGTATAAACTTTTCCTAGATACTTCATTAAACGTTCTAATACTAGTATAAACTGTTCCTAGATACTTCATTAAACGCATTAATAATGGTATAATGTGTTCCTAGATACTTCATTAAACGTTCTAATACAAGTATAAACTGTTTCTAGATACTTCATTAAACGTTCTAATACTAGTATAAAGTGTTCCTAGATAATTCATTAAACGTGTTAATAATGGTATAAACTTTTCCTAGATACTTCATTAAACGTGTTAATAATGGTATAAACTGTTCCTAGATACTTCATTAAACGTTCTAATACTAGTATAAACTGTTCCTAGATACTTCATTACTAGTATAAAGTGTTCCTAGATACTTCATTAAACGTTCTAATACTAGTATAAACTGTTCCTAGATACTTCATTACTAGTATAAAGTGTTCCTAGATACTTCATTAAACGTTCTAATACTAGTATAAACTGTTCCTAGATACTTCATTAAACGTGTTAATAATGGTATAAAGTGTTCCTAGATACTTCACTAAACGTTCTAATACTAGTATAAACTGTTCCTAGATACTTCATTACTAGTATAAAGTGTTCCTAGATACTTCATTAAACGTTCTAATACTAGTATAAACTGTTCCTAGATACTTCATTAAACGTTCTAATACTAGTATAAACTGTTTCTAGATACTTCATTAAACGTTCTAATAGTAGTATAAACTGTTCCTAGATACTTCATTAAACGTGTTAATAATGGTATAAAGTGTTCCTAGATACTTCATTAAACGTTCTAATACTAGTATAAATTGTTCCTAGATACTTCATTAAACGTTCTAATACTAGTATAAACTGTTCCTAGATACTTCATTAAACGTGTTAATAATGGTATAAAGTGTTCCTAGATACTTCATTAAACGTTCTAATACTAGTATAAAGTGTTCCTAGATACTTCATTAAACGTGTTAATAATGGTATAAACTGTTCCTAGATACTTCATTAAACGTTCTAATACTAGTATAAACTGTTCCTAGATACTTCATTAAACGTTCTAATACTAGTATAAACTGTTCCCAGATACTTCATTAAACGTGTTAATACTAGTATAAACTGTTCCTAGATACTTCATTAAACGTTCTAATACTAGTATAAAGTGTTCCTAGATAATTCATTAAACGTTCTAATACTAGTATAAACTGTTCCTAGATACTTCATTAAACGTTCTAATACTAGTATAAAGTGTTCCTAGATACTTCATTAAACGTTCTAATACTAGTATAAAGTGTTCCTAGATACTTCATTAAACGTGTTAATAATGGTATAAAGTGTTCCTAGATACTTCATTAAACGTTCTAATACTAATATAAACTGTTCCTAGATACTTTATTAAACGTATTAATAATGGTATAAAGTGTTCCTAGATACTTCATTAAACGTTCTAATACTAGTATAAACTGTTCCTAGATACTTCATTAAACGTGTTAATAATGGTATAAACTGTTCCTAGATACTTCATTAAACGTGTTAATACTAGTATAAACTGTTCCCAGATACTTCATTAAACGTTCTAATACTAGTATAAAGTGTTCCTAGATAATTCATTAAACGTGTTAATAATGGTATAAACTGTTCCTAGATACTTCATTAAACGTTCTAATACTAGTATAAACTGTTCCTAGATACTTCATTAAACGTTCTAATACTAGTATAAAGTGTTCCTAGATACTTCATTAAACGTGTTAATAATGGTATAAACTGTTCCTAGATACTTCATTAAACGTTCTAATACTAGTATAAACTGTTCCTAGATACTTCATTAAACGTTCTAATACTAGTATAAACTGTTCCCAGATACTTCATTAAACGTTCTAATACTAGTATAAACTGTTCCTAGATACTTCATTAAACGTGTTAATAATGGTATAAACTTTTCCTAGATACTTCATTAAACGTGTTAATAATGGTATAAACTGTTCCTAGATACTTCATTAAACGTTCTAATAATGGTATAAACTGTTCCTAGATACTTTATTAAACGTTCTAATACAAGTATAAACTGTTTCTAGATACTTCATTAAACGTTCTAATACTAGTATAAAGTGTTCCTAGATAATTCATTAAACGTGTTAATAATGGTATAAACTTTTCCTAGATACTTCATTAAACGTGTTAATAATGGTATAAACTGTTCCTAGATACTTCATTAAACGTTCTAATACTAGTATAAACTGTTCCTAGATACTTCATTAAACGTGTTAATAATGGTATAAAGTGTTCCTAGATACTTCATTAAACGTTCTAATACTAGTATAAACTGTTTCTAGATACTTCACTAAACGTTCTATTACTAGTATAAACTGTTTCTAGATACTTCATTACTAGTATAAAGTGTTCCTAGATACTTCATTAAACGTTCTAATAGTAGTATAAACTGTTCCTAGATACTTCATTAAACGTTCTAATACTAGTATAAACTGTTCCTAGATACTTCATTAAACGTGTTAATAATGGTATAAAGTGTTCCTAGATACTTCATTAAACGTTCTAATACTAGTATAAACTGTTCCTAGATACTTCATTAAACGTGTTAATAATGGTATAAACTGTTCCTAGATACTTCATTAAACGTTCTAATACTAGTATAAACTGTTCCTAGATACTTCATTAAACGCATTAATAATGGTATAATGTGTTCCTAGATACTTCATTAAACGTTCTAATACAAGTATAAACTGTTTCTAGATACTTCATTAAACGTTCTAATACTAGTATAAAGTGTTCCTAGATACTTCATTAAACGTGTTAATAATGGTATAAAGTGTTCCTAGATACTTCATTAAACGTGTTAATAATGGTATAAACTTTTCCTAGATACTTCATTAAACGTGTTAAGAATTGTATAAACTGTTCCTAGATACTTCATTAAACGTTCTAATACTAGTATAAAGTGTTCCTAGATACTTCATTAAACGTGTTAATAATGGTATAAAGTGTTCCTAGATACTTCATTAAACGTTCTAATACTAGTATAAACTGTTCCTAGATACTTCATTAAACGTGTTAATAATGGTATAATGTGTTCCTAGATACTTCATTAAACGTGTTAATAATGGTATAAACTGTTCCTAGATACTTCATTAAACGTTCTAATACTAGTATAAACTGTTCCTAGATACTTCATTAAACGTGTTAATAATGGTATAAAGTGTTCCTAGATACTTCATTAAACGTTCTAATACTAGTATAAACTGTTCCTAGATACTTCATTAAACGTGTTAATAATGGTATAAACTTTTCCTAGATACTTCATTAAACGTTCTAATACTAGTATAAACTGTTCCTAGATACTTCATTAAACGCATTAATAATGGTATAATGTGTTCCTAGATACTTCATTAAACGTTCTAATACAAGTATAAACTGTTTCTAGATACTTCATTAAACGTTCTAATACTAGTATAAACTGTTCCTAGATACTTCATTACTAGTATAAAGTGTTCCTAGATACTTCACTAAACGTTCTAATACTAGTATAAACTGTTTCTAGATACTTCATTAAACGTTTAATACTAGTATAAACTGTTCCTAGATACTTCATTAAACGTGTTAATAATGGTATAAACTGTTCCTAGATACTTCATTAAACGTTCTAATACTAGTATAAACTGTTCCTAGATACTTCATTAAACGTGTTAATAATGGTATAAAGTGTTCCTAGATACTTCATTAAACGTTCTAATACTAGTATAAACTGTTCCTAGATACTTCATTAAACGTGTTAATAATGGTATAAACTTTTCCTAGATACTTCATTAAACGTTCTAATACTAGTATAAACTGTTCCTAGATACTTCATTAAACGCATTAATAATGGTATAATGTGTTCCTAGATACTTCATTAAACGTTCTAATACAAGTATAAACTGTTTCTAGATACTTCATTAAACGTTCTAATACTAGTATAAAGTGTTCCTAGATAATTCATTAAACGTGTTAATAATGGTATAAACTTTTCCTAGATACTTCATTAAACGTGTTAATAATGGTATAAACTGTTCCTAGATACTTCATTAAACGTTCTGATACTAGTATAAACTGTTCCTAGATACTTCATTACTAGTATAAAGTGTTCCTAGATACTTCATTAAACGTTCTAATACTAGTATAAACTGTTCCTAGATACTTCATTACTAGTATAAAGTGTTCCTAGATACTTCATTAAACGTTCTAATACTAGTATAAACTGTTCCTAGATACTTCATTAAACGTGTTAATAATGGTATAAAGTGTTCCTAGATACTTCACTAAACGTTCTAATACTAGTATAAACTGTTCCTAGATACTTCATTACTAGTATAAAGTGTTCCTAGATACTTCATTAAACGTTCTAATACTAGTATAAACTGTTCCTAGATACTTCACTAAACGTTCTAATACTAGTATAAACTGTTTCTAGATACTTCATTAAACGTTCTAATAGTAGTATAAACTGTTCCTAGATACTTCATTAAACGTGTTAATAATGGTATAAAGTGTTCCTAGATACTTCATTAAACGTTCTAATACTAGTATAAACTGTTCCTAGATACTTCATTAAACGTTCTGATACTAGTATAAACTGTTCCTAGATACTTCATTAAACGTGTTAATAATGGTATAAAGTGTTCCTAGATACTTCATTAAACGTTCTAATACTAGTATAAACTGTTCCTAGATACTTCATTAAACGTTCTAATACTAGTATAAAGTGTTCCTAGATAATTCATTAAACGTGTTAATAATGGTATAAACTGTTCCTAGATACTTCATTAAACGTTCTAATACTAGTATAAAGTGTTCCTAGATACTTCATTAAACGTTCTAATACTAGTATAAACTGTTTCTAGATACTTCATTACTAGTATAAAGTGTTCCTAGATACTTCATTAAACGTGTTAATACTAGTATAAAGTGTTCCTAGATACTTCATTAAACGTATTAATAATGGTATAAAGTGTTCCTAGATACTTCATTAAACGTTCTAATACTAGTATAAACTGTTCCTAGATACTTCATTAAACGTTCTAATACTAGTAAAACTGTTCCTAGATACTTCATTAAACGTGTTAATAATGGTATAAACTGTTCCTAGATACTTTATTAAACGTGTTAATAATGGTATAAACTGTTCCTAGATACTTTATTAAACGTGTTAATAATGGTAAAAACTGTTCCTAGATACTTTATTAAACGTGTTAATAATGGTATAAACTGTTCCTAGATACTTCATTAAACGTGTTAATAATGGTATAAAGTGTTCCTAGATACTTCACTAAACGTTCTAATACTAGTATAAACTGTTCCTAGATAATTCATTAAACGTTCTAATACTAGTATAAACTGTTCCTAGATACTTCATTAAACGTTCTAATACTAGTATAAACTGTTCCTAGATACTTCATTAAACGTTCTAATACTAGTATAAAGTGTTCCTAGATACTTCATTAAACGTTCTAATACTAGTATAAACTGTTCCTAGATACTTCATTAAACGTGTTAATAATGGTATAAAGTGTTCCTAGATACTTCATTAAACGTTCTAATACTAGTATAAACTGTTCCTAGATACTTCATTAAACGTTCTAATACTAGTATAAACTGTTCCTAGATACTTCATTAAACGTGTTAATAATGGTATAAACTGTTCCTAGATACTTCATTAAACGTGTTAATAATGGTATAAACTGTTCCTAGATACTTTATTAAACGTGTTAATAATGGTATAAACTGTTCCTAGATACTTTATTAAACGTGTTAATAATGGTATAAACTGTTCCTAGATACTTTATTAAACGTGTTAATAATGGTATAAAGTGTTCCTAGATACTTCATTAAACGTTCTAATACTAGTATAAACTGTTCCTAGATACTTCATTAAATGTGTTAATAATGGTATAAACTGTTCCTAGATACTTCATTAAACGTTCTAATAATGGTATAAACTGTTCCTAGATACTTCATTAAACGTTCTAATACTAGTATAAAGTGTTCCTAGATACTTCATTAAACGTTCTAATACTAGTATAAAGTGTTCCTAGATACTTCATTAAACGTGTTAATAATGGTATAAAGTGTTCCTAGATACTTCATTAAACGTTCTAATACTAGTATAAACTGTTCCTAGATACTTCATTAAACGTGTTAATAATGGTATAAACTGTTCCTAGATACTTCATTAAACGTTCTAATACTAGTATAAACTGTTCCTAGATACTTCATTAAACGTGTTAATAATGGTATAAACTGTTCCTAGATACTTCATTAAACGTTCTAATACTAGTATAAACTGTTCCCAGATACTTCATTAAACGTTCTAATACTAGTATAAAGTGTTCCTAGATAATTCATTAAACGTGTTAATAATGGTATAAACTGTTCCTAGATACTTCATTAAACGTTCTAATAATGGTATAAACTGTTCCTAGATACTTCATTAAACGTTCTAATACTAGTATAAACTGTTCCTAGATACTTCATTAAACGTTCTAATACTAGTATAAACTGTTCCTAGATACTTCATTAAACGTTCTAATAATGGTATAAACTGTTCCTAGATACTTCATTAAACGTTCTAATACTAGTATAAACTGTTCCTAGATACTTCATTAAACGTGTTAATAATGGTATAAACTGTTCCTAGATACTTCATTAAACGTTCTAATACTAGTATAAACTGTTCCTAGATACTTTATTAAACGTGTTAATAATGGTATAAAGTGTTCCTAGATACTTCATTAAACGTTCTAATACTAGTAAAAACTGTTCCTAGATACTTTATTAAACGTGTTAATAATGGTATAAACTGTTCCTAGATACTTCATTAAACGTTCTAATACTAGTATAAACTGTTTCTAGATACTTCATTAAACGTTCTAATAATGGTATAAAGTGTTCCTAGATACTTCATTAAACGTTCTAATACTAGTATAAACTGTTCCTAGATACTTCATTAAACGTTCTAATACTAGTATAAACTGTTCCTAGATACTTCATTAAACGTTCTAATACTAGTATAAACTGTTCCTAGATACTTCATTAAACGTTCTAATAATGGTATAAACTGTTCCTAGATACTTCATTAAACGTTCTAATACTAGTATAAACTGTTCCTAGATACTTCATTAAACGTTCTAATACTAGTATAAACTGTTCCTAGATACTTCATTAAACGTGTTAATAATGGTATAAAGTGTTCCTAGATACTTTATTAAACGTTCTAATACTAGTATAAACTGTTCCTAGATACTTCATTAAACGTTCTAATAATGGTATAAAGTGTTCCTAGATACTTCATTAAACGTTCTAATACTAATATAAACTGTTCCTAGATACTTCATTAAACGTTCTAATACTAGTATAAACTGTTCCTAGATACTTCATTAAACGTTCTAATAATGGTATAAACTGTTCCTAGATACTTCATTAAACGTTCTAATACTAGTATAAACTGTTCCTAGATACTTCATTAAACGTTCTAATACTAGTATAAACTGTTCCTAGATACTTCATTAAACGTGTTAATAATGGTATAAAGTGTTCCTAGATACTTCATTAAACGTTCTAATACTAGTATAAACTGTTCCTAGATACTTCATTAAACGTTCTAATAATGGTATAAAGTGTTCCTAGATACTTCATTAAACGTTCTAATACTAGTATAAACTGTTCCTAGATACTTCATTAAACGTTCTAATACTAGTATAAACTGTTCCTAGATACTTCATTAAACGTTCTAATAATGGTATAAACTGTTCCTAGATACTTCATTAAACGTTCTAATACTAGTATAAACTGTTCCTAGATACTTCATTAAACGTTCTAATACTAGTAAAAACTGTTCCTAGATACTTCATTAAACGTGTTAATAATGGTATAAAGTGTTCCTAGATACTTCATTAAACGTTCTAATACTAGTATAAACTGTTCCTAGATACTTCATTAAACGTTCTAATAATGGTATAAAGTGTTCCTAGATACTTCATTAAACGTTCTAATACTAGTATAAACTGTTCCTAGATACTTCATTAAACGTTCTAATACTAGTATAAACTGTTCCTAGATACTTCATTAAACGTTCTAATAATGGTATAAACTGTTCCTAGATACTTCATTAAACGTTCTAATACTAGTATAAAGTGTTCCTAGATACTTCATTAAACGTTCTAATACTAGTATAAAGTGTTCCTAGATACTTCATTAAACGTGTTAATAATGGTATAAAGTGTTCCTAGATACTTCATTAAACGTTCTAATACTAATATAAACTGTTCCTAGATACTTTATGAAACGTATTAATAATGGTATAAAGTGTTCCTAGATACTTCATTAAACGTTCTAATACTAGTATAAACTGTTCCTAGATACTTCATTAAACGTGTTAATAATGGTATAAACTGTTCCTAGATACTTTATGAAACGTGTTAATACTAGTATAAACTGTTCCCAGATACTTCATTAAACGTTCTAATACTAGTATAAAGTGTTCCTAGATAATTCATTAAACGTATTAATAATGGTATAAAGTGTTCCTAGATACAACATTAAACGTTCTGATACTAGTATAAACTGTTCCTAGATACTTCATTAAACGTGTTAATACTAGTATAAAGTGTTCCTAGATACTTCATTAAACGTATTAATAATGGTATAAAGTGTTCCTAGATACTTCATTAAACGTTCTAATACTAGTATAAACTGTTCCTAGATACTTCATTAAACGTTCTAATACTAGTAAAAACTGTTCCTAGATACTTTATTAAACGTGTTAATAATGGTATAAACTGTTCCTAGATACTTTATTAAACGTGTTAATAATGGTATAAACTGTTCCTAGATACTTTATTAAACGTGTTAATAATGGTAAAAACTGTTCCTAGATACTTTATTAAACGTGTTAATAATGGTATAAACTGTTCCTAGATACTTCATTAATGGTATAAAGTGTTCCTAGATACTTCATTAAACGTTCTAATACTAGTATAAACTGTTCCTAGATACTTCATTAAACGTTCTAATACTAGTATAAACTGTTCCTAGATACTTCATTAAACGTTCTAATACTAGTATAAACTGTTCCTAGATACTTCATTAAACGTTCTAATACTAGTATAAAGTGTTCCTAGATACTTCATTAAACGTTCTAATACTAGTATAAACTGTTCCTAGATACTTCATTAAACGTGTTAATAATGGTATAAAGTGTTCCTAGATACTTCATTAAACGTTCTAATACTAGTATAAACTGTTCCTAGATACTTCATTAAACGTTCTAATACTAGTAAAAACTGTTCCTAGATACTTTATTAAACGTGTTAATAATGGTATAAACTGTTCCTAGATACTTTATTAAACGTGTTAATAATGGTAAAAACTGTTCCTAGATACTTTATTAAACGTGTTAATAATGGTATAAACTGTTCCTAGATACTTCATTAAACGTGTTAATAATGGTATAAACTGTTCCTAGATACTTCATTAAACGTGTTAATAATGGTATAAAGTGTTCCTAGATACTTCATTAAACGTTCTAATACTAGTATAAACTGTTCCTAGATACTTCATTAAATGTGTTAATAATGGTATAAACTGTTCCTAGATACTTCATTAAACGTTCTAATAATGGTATAAACTGTTCCTAGATACTTCATTAAACGTTCTAATACTAGTATAAAGTGTTCCTAGATACTTCATTAAACGTTCTAATACTAGTATAAAGTGTTCCTAGATACTTCATTAAACGTGTTAATAATGGTATAAAGTGTTCCTAGATACTTCATTAAACGTTCTAATACTAGTATAAACTGTTCCTAGATACTTCATTAAACGTTAATAATGGTATAAACTGTTCCTAGATACTTCATTAAACGTTCTAATACTAGTATAAACTGTTCCTAGATACTTCATTAAACGTGTTAATAATGGTATAAACTGTTCCTAGATACTTCATTAAACGTTCTAATACTAGTATAAACTGTTCCTAGATACTTCATTAAACGTTCTAATACTAGTATAAACTGTTCCTAGATACTTCATTAAACGTGTTAATAATGGTATAAACTGTTCCTAGATACTTCATTAAACGTTCTAATAATGGTATAAACTGTTCCTAGATACTTCATTAAACGTTCTAATACTAGTATAAACTGTTCCTAGATACTTCATTAAACGTTCTAATACTAGTATAAACTGTTCCTAGATACTTCATTAAACGTTCTAATAATGGTATAAACTGTTCCTAGATACTTCATTAAACGTTCTAATACTAGTATAAACTGTTCCTAGATACTTCATTAAACGTGTTAATAATGGTATAAACTGTTCCTAGATACTTCATTAAACGTTCTAATACTAGTATAAACTGTTCCTAGATACTTCATTAAACGTGTTAATAATGGTATAAAGTGTTCCTAGATACTTCATTAAACGTTCTAATACTAGTATAAACTGTTCCTAGATACTTCATTAAACGTGTTAATAATGGTATAAACTGTTCCTAGATACTTCATTAAACGTTCTAATACTAGTATAAACTGTTCCTAGATACTTCATTAAACGTTCTAATAATGGTATAAAGTGTTCCTAGATACTTCATTAAACGTTCTAATACTAGTATAAACTGTTCCTAGATACTTCATTAAACGTTCTAATACTAGTATAAACTGTTCCTAGATACTTCATTAAACGTTCTAATAATGGTATAAACTGTTCCTAGATACTTCATTAAACGTTCTAATACTAGTATAAACTGTTCCTAGATACTTCATTAAACGTTCTAATACTAGTATAAACTGTTCCTAGATACTTCATTAAACGTGTTAATAATGGTATAAAGTGTTCCTAGATACTTCATTAAACGTTCTAATACTAGTATAAACTGTTCCTAGATACTTCATTAAACGTTCTAATAATGGTATAAAGTGTTCCTAGATACTTCATTAAACGTTCTAATACTAGTATAAACTGTTCCTAGATACTTCATTAAACGTTCTAATACTAGTATAAACTGTTCCTAGATACTTCATTAAACGTTCTAATAATGGTATAAACTGTTCCTAGATACTTCATTAAACGTTCTAATACTAGTATAAACTGTTCCTAGATACTTCATTAAACGTTCTAATACTAGTATAAACTGTTCCTAGATACTTCATTAAACGTGTTAATAATGGTATAAAGTGTTCCTAGATACTTCATTAAACGTTCTAATACTAGTATAAACTGTTCCTAGATACTTCATTAAACGTTCTAATAATGGTATAAAGTGTTCCTAGATACTTCATTAAACGTTCTAATACTAGTATAAACTGTTCCTAGATACTTCATTAAACGTTCTAATACTAGTATAAACTGTTCCTAGATACTTCATTAAACGTTCTAATAATGGTATAAACTGTTCCTAGATACTTCATTAAACGTTCTAATACTAGTATAAACTGTTCCTAGATACTTCATTAAACGTTCTAATACTAGTATAAACTGTTCCTAGATACTTCATTAAACGTGTTAATAATGGTATAAAGTGTTCCTAGATACTTCATTAAACGTTCTAATACTAGTATAAACTGTTCCTAGATACTTCATTAAACGTTCTAATAATGGTATAAAGTGTTCCTAGATACTTCATTAAACGTTCTAATACTAGTATAAACTGTTCCTAGATACTTCATTAAACGTTCTAATACTAGTATAAACTGTTCCTAGATACTTCATTAAACGTTCTAATAATGGTATAAACTGTTCCTAGATACTTCATTAAACGTTCTAATACTAGTATAAAGTGTTCCTAGATACTTCATTAAACGTTCTAATACTAGTATAAAGTGTTCCTAGATACTTCATTAAACGTGTTAATAATGGTATAAAGTGTTCCTAGATACTTCATTAAACGTTCTAATACTAGTATAAACTGTTCCTAGATACTTCATTAAACGTATTAATAATGGTATAAAGTGTTCCTAGATACTTCATTAAACGTTCTAATACTAGTATAAACTGTTCCTAGATACTTCATTAAACGTGTTAATAATGGTATAAACTGTTCCTAGATACTTTATGAAACGTGTTAATACTAGTATAAACTGTTCCCAGATACTTCATTAAACGTTCTAATACTAGTATAAAGTGTTCCTAGATACTTCATTAAACGTGTTAATAATGGTATAAACTGTTCCTAGATACTTCATTAAACGTTCTAATACTAGTATAAACTGTTCCTAGATACTTCATTAAACGTTCTAATACTAGTATAAAGTGTTCCTAGATACTTCATTAAACGTGTTAATAATGGTATAAACTGTTCCTAGATACTTCATTAAACGTTCTAATACTAGTATAAACTGTTCCTAGATACTTCATTAAACGTTCTAATACTAGTATAAACTGTTCCCAGATACTTCATTAAACGTTCTAATACTAGTATAAACTGTTCCTAGATACTTCATTAAACGTGTTAATAATGGTATAAACTTTTCCTAGATACTTCATTAAACGTGTTAATAATGGTATAAACTGTTCCTAGATACTTCATTAAACGTTCTAATAATGGTATAAACTGTTCCTAGATACTTTATTAAACGTTCTAATACAAGTATAAACTGTTTCTAGATACTTCATTAAACGTTCTAATACTAGTATAAAGTGTTCCTAGATACTTCATTAAACGTGTTAATAATGGTATAAACTTTCCTAGATACTTCATTAAACGTATTAATAATGGTATAAACTGTTCCTAGATACTTCATTAAACGTTCTGATACTAGTATAAACTGTTCCTAGATACTTTATTAAACGTGTTAATAATGGTATAAAGTGTTCCTAGATACTTCACTAAACGTTCTAATACTAGTATAAACTGTTTCTAGATACTTCACTAAACGTTCTATTACTAGTATAAACTGTTTCTAGATACTTCATTACTAGTATAAAGTGTTCCTAGATACTTTATGAAACGTATTAATAATGGTATAAAGTGTTCCCAGATACTTCATTAAACGTTCTGATACTAGTATAAACTGTTCCTAGATACTTCATTAAACGTGTTAATAATGGTATAAAGTGTTCCTAGATACTTCATTAAACGTTCTAATACTAGTATAAACTGTTCCTAGATACTTCATTAAACGTGTTAATAATGGTATAAACTGTTCCTAGATACTTCATTAAACGTTCTAATACTAGTATAAACTGTTCCTAGATACTTCATTAATCGTGTTAATAATGGTATAAAGTGTTCCTAGATACTTCATTAAACGTTCTAATACTAGTATAAACTGTTCCTAGATACTTTATGAAACGTATTAATAATGGTATAAGGTGTTCCCAGATACTTCATTAAACGTTCTAATACTAGTATAAACTGTTCCTAGATACTTCATTAAACGTGTTAATAATGGTATAAACTGTTCCTAGATACTTTATGAAACGTGTTAATACTAGTATAAACTGTTCCCAGATACTTCATTAAACGTTCTAATACTAGTATAAAGTGTTCCTAGATAATTCATTAATCGTGTTAATAATGGTATAAACTGTTCCTAGATACTTCATTAAACGTTCTAATACTAGTATAAACTGTTCCTAGATACTTCATTAAACGTTCTAATACTAGTATAAACTGTTCCTAGATACTTCATTAAACGTGTTAATAATGGTATAAACTGTTCCTAGATACTTCATTAAACGTTCTAATACTAGTATAAACTGTTCCTAGATACTTCATTAAACGTTCTAATACTAGTATAAACTGTTCCTAGATACTTCATTAAACGTTCTAATACTAGTAAAAACTGTTCCTAGATACTTCATTAAACGTGTTATAATGGTATAAACTTTTCCTAGATACTTCATTAAACGTGTTAATAATGGTATAAACTGTTCCTAGATACTTTATTAAACGTTCTAATACAAGTATAAACTGTTTCTAGATACTTCATTAAACGTTCTAATACTAGTATAAACTGTTCCTAGATACTTCATTAAACGTGTTAATAATGGTATAAACTGTTCCTAGATACTTCATTAAACGTGTTAATAATGGTATAAACTGTTCCTAGATACTTCATTAAACGTTCTAATACTAGTATAAACTGTTCCTAGATACTTCATTAAACGTGTTAATAATGGTATAAAGTGTTCCTAGATACTTCACTAAACGTTCTAATACTAGTATAAACTGTTTCTAGATACTTCACTAAACGTTCTATTACTAGTATAAACTGTTTCTAGATACTTCATTACTAGTATAAAGTGTTCCTAGATACTTCATTAAACGTTCTAATACTAGTATAAACTGTTCCTAGATACTTCATTAAACGTTCTAATACTAGTATAAACTGTTCCTAGATACTTCATTAAACGTGTTAATAATGGTATAAAGTGTTCCTAGATACTTCATTAAACGTTCTAATACTAGTATAAACTGTTCCTAGATACTTCATTAAACGTGTTAATAATGGTATAAACTGTTCCTAGATACTTCATTAAACGTTCTAATACTAGTATAAACTGTTCCTAGATACTTCATTAAACGTTTAATAATGGTATAAACTGTTCCTAGATACTTCATTAAACGTTCTAATACAAGTATAAACTGTTTCTAGATACTTCATTAAACGTTCTAATACTAGTATAAAGTGTTCCTAGATACTTCATTAAACGTGTTAATAATGGTATAAAGTGTTCCTAGATACTTCATTAAACGTTCTAATACTAGTATAAACTGTTCCTAGATACTTCATTAAACGTGTTAATAATGGTATAATGTGTTCCTAGATACTTCATTAAACGTGTTAATAATGGTATAAACTGTTCCTAGATACTTCATTAAACGTTCTAATACTAGTATAAACTGTTCCTAGATACTTCATTAAACGTGTTAATAATGGTATAAAGTGTTCCTAGATACTTCATTAAACGTTCTAATACTAGTATAAACTGTTCCTAGATACTTCATTAAACGTGTTAATAATGGTATAAACTGTTCCTAGATACTTCATTAAACGTTCTAATACTAGTATAAACTGTTCCTAGATACTTCATTAAACGCATTAATAATGGTATAATGTGTTCCTAGATACTTCATTAAACGTTCTAATACAAGTATAAACTGTTTCTAGATACTTCATTAAACGTTCTAATACTAGTATAAAGTGTTCCTAGATAATTCATTAAACGTGTTAATAATGGTATAAACTTTTCCTAGATACTTCATTAAACGTGTTAATAATGGTATAAACTGTTCCTAGATACTTCATTAAACGTTCTAATACTAGTATAAAGTGTTCCTAGATACTTCATTAAACGTGTTAATAATGGTATAAAGTGTTCCTAGATACTTCATTAAACGTTCTAATACTAGTATAAACTGTTCCTAGATACTTCATTAAACGTGTTAATAATGGTATAATGTGTTCCTAGATACTTCATTAAACGTGTTAATAATGGTATAAACTGTTCCTAGATACTTCATTAAACGTTCTAATACTAGTATAAACTGTTCCTAGATACTTCATTAAACGTGTTAATAATGGTATAAAGTGTTCCTAGATACTTCATTAAACGTTCTAATACTAGTATAAACTGTTCCTAGATACTTCATTAAACGTGTTAATAATGGTATAAACTGTTCCTAGATACTTCATTAAACGTTCTAATACTAGTATAAACTGTTCCTAGATACTTCATTAAACGCATTAATAATGGTATAATGTGTTCCTAGATACTTCATTAAACGTTCTAATACAAGTATAAACTGTTTCTAGATACTTCATTAAACGTTCTAATACTAGTATAAACTGTTCCTAGATACTTCATTACTAGTATAAAGTGTTCCTAGATACTTCACTAAACGTTCTAATACTAGTATAAACTGTTTCTAGATACTTCATTAAACGTGTTAATACTAGTATAAACTGTTCCTAGATACTTCATTAAACGTGTTAATAATGGTATAAACTGTTCCTAGATACTTCATTAAACGTTCTAATACTAGTATAAACTGTTCCTAGATACTTCATTAAACGTGTTAATAATGGTATAAAGTGTTCCTAGATACTTCATTAAACGTTCTAATACTAGTATAAACTGTTCCTAGATACTTCATTAAACGTGTTAATAATGGTATAAACTGTTCCTAGATACTTCATTAAACGTTCTAATACTAGTATAAACTGTTCCTAGATACTTCATTAAACGCATTAATAATGGTATAAATGTGTTCCTAGATACTTCATTAAACGTTCTAATACAAGTATAAACTGTTTCTAGATACTTCATTAAACGTTCTAATACTAGTATAAAGTGTTCCTAGATAATTCATTAAACGTGTTAATAATGGTATAAACTGTTCCTAGATACTTCATTAAACGTTCTGATACTAGTATAAACTGTTCCTAGATACTTCATTAAACGTGTTAATAATGGTATAAAGTGTTCCTAGATACTTCACTAAACGTTCTAATACTAGTATAAACTGTTCCTAGATACTTCATTACTAGTATAAAGTGTTCCTAGATACTTCATTAAACGTTCTAATACTAGTATAAACTGTTCCTAGATACTTCATTACTAGTATAAAGTGTTCCTAGATACTTCATTAAACGTTCTGATACTAGTATAAACTGTTCCTAGATACTTCATTAAACGTGTTAATAATGGTATAAAGTGTTCCTAGATACTTCACTAAACGTTCTAATACTAGTATAAACTGTTCCTAGATACTTCATTACTAGTATAAAGTGTTCCTAGATACTTCATTAAACGTTCTAATACTAGTATAAACTGTTCCTAGATACTTCATTAAACGTTCTAATACTAGTATAAACTGTTTCCTAGATACTTCATTAAACGTTCTAATAGTAGTATAAACTGTTCCTAGATACTTCATTAAACGTGTTAATAATGGTATAAAGTGTTCCTAGATACTTCATTAAACGTTCTAATACTAGTATAAACTGTTCCTAGATACTTCATTAAACGTTCTAATACTAGTATAAACTGTTCCTAGATACTTCATTAAACGTGTTAATAATGGTATAAAGTGTTCCTAGATACTTCATTAAACGTTCTAATACTAGTATAAACTGTTCCTAGATACTTCATTAAACGTTCTAATACTAGTATAAAGTGTTCCTAGATACTTCATTAAACGTGTTAATAATGGTATAAACTGTTCCTAGATACTTCATTAAACGTTCTAATACCAGTATAAAGTGTTCCTAGATACTTCACTAAACGTTCTAATACTAGTATAAACTGTTTCTAGATACTTCATTACTAGTATAAAGTGTTCCTAGATACTTCATTAAACGTGTTAATACTAGTATAAAGTGTTCCTAGATACTTCATTAAACGTATTAATAATGGTATAAAGTGTTCCTAGATACTTCATTAAACGTTCTAATACTAGTATAAACTGTTCCTAGATACTTCATTAAACGTGTTAATACTAGTATAAAGTGTTCCTAGATACTTCATTAAACGTTTAATAATGGTATAAAGTGTTCCTAGATACTTCATTAAACGTTCTAATACTAGTATAAACTGTTCCTAGATACTTCATTAAACGTTCTAATACTAGTAAAAACTGTTCCTAGATACTTTATTAAACGTGTTAATAATGGTATAAACTGTTCCTAGATACTTTATTAAACGTGTTAATAATGGTAAAAACTGTTCCTAGATACTTTATTAAACGTGTTAATAATGGTAAAAACTGTTCCTAGATACTTTATTAAACGTGTTAATAATGGTATAAACTGTTCCTAGATACTTCATTAAACGTGTTAATAATGGTATAAAGTGTTCCTAGATACTTCACTAAACGTTCTAATACTAGTATAAACTGTTCCTAGATAATTCATTAAACGTTCTAATACTAGTATAAACTGTTCCTAGATACTTCATTAAACGTTCTAATACTAGTATAAACTGTTTCTAGATACTTCATTAAACGTTCTAATACTAGTATAAAGTGTTCCTAGATACTTCATTAAACGTTCTAATACTAGTATAAACTGTTCCTAGATACTTCATTAAACGTGTTAATAATGGTATAAAGTGTTCCTAGATACTTCATTAAACGTTCTAATACTAGTATAAACTGTTCCTAGATACTTCATTAAACGTTCTAATACTAGTATAAACTGTTCCTAGATACTTCATTAAACGTGTTATAATGGTATAAACTTTTCCTAGATACTTCATTAAACGTGTTAATAATGGTATAAACTGTTCCTAGATACTTCATTAAACGTTCTAATAATGGTATAAACTGTTCCTAGATACTTTATTAAACGTTCTAATACAAGTATAAACTGTTTCTAGATACTTCATTAAACGTTCTAATACTAGTATAAAGTGTTCCTAGATAATTCATTAAACGTGTTAATAATGGTATAAACTGTTCCTAGATACTTCATTAAACGTGTTAATAATGGTATAAACTGTTCCTAGATACTTCATTAAACGTTCTAATACTAGTATAAACTGTTCCTAGATACTTCATTAAACGTGTTAATAATGGTATAAAGTGTTCCTAGATACTTCATTAAACGTTCTAATACTAGTATAAACTGTTTCTAGATACTTCACTAAACGTTCTATTACTAGTATAAACTGTTTCTAGATACTTCATTACTAGTATAAAGTGTTCCTAGATACTTCATTAAACGTTCTAATACTAGTATAAACTGTTCCTAGATACTTCATTAAACGTTCTAATACTAGTATAAACTGTTCCTAGATACTTCATTAAACGTGTTAATAATGGTATAAAGTGTTCCTAGATACTTCATTAAACGTTCTAATACTAGTATAAACTGTTCCTAGATACTTCATTAAACGTGTTAATAATGGTATAAACTGTTCCTAGATACTTCATTAAACGTTCTAATACTAGTATAAACTGTTCCTAGATACTTCATTAAACGTTCTAATAATGGTATAAACTGTTCCTAGATACTTCATTAAACGTTCTAATACAAGTATAAACTGTTCCTAGATACTTCATTAAACGTTCTAATACTAGTATAAAGTGTTCCTAGATACTTCATTAAACGTGTTAATAATGGTATAAAGTGTTCCTAGATACTTCATTAAACGTTCTAATACTAGTATAAACTGTTCCTAGATACTTCATTAAACGTGTTAATAATGGTATAATGTGTTCCTAGATACTTCATTAAACGTGTTAATAATGGTATAAACTGTTCCTAGATACTTCATTAAACGTTCTAATACTAGTATAAACTGTTCCTAGATACTTCATTAAACGTGTTAATAATGGTATAAAGTGTTCCTAGATACTTCATTAAACGTTCTAATACTAGTATAAACTGTTCCTAGATACTTCATTAAACGTGTTAATAATGGTATAAACTTTTCCTAGATACTTCATTAAACGTTCTAATACTAGTATAAACTGTTCCTAGATACTTCATTAAACGTTTAATAATGGTATAAACTACTTCATTAAACGTTCTAATACAAGTATAAACTGTTTCTAGATACTTCATTAAACGTTCTAATACTAGTATAAACTGTTCCTAGATACTTCATTAAACGTGTTAATAATGGTATAAACTGTTCCTAGATACTTCATTAAACGTTCTAATACTAGTATAAACTGTTCCTAGATACTTCATTAAACGTGTTAATAATGGTATAAAGTGTTCCTAGATACTTCATTAAACGTTCTAATACTAGTATAAACTGTTCCTAGATACTTCATTAAACGTGTTAATAATGGTATAAACTGTTCCTAGATACTTCATTAAACGTGTTAATAATGGTATAAACTGTTCCTAGATACTTCATTAAACGTTCTAATACTAGTATAAACTGTTCCTAGATACTTCATTAAACGTGTTAATAATGGTATAAAGTGTTCCTAGATACTTCATTAAACGTTCTAATACTAGTATAAACTGTTCCTAGATACTTCATTAAACGTGTTAATAATGGTATAAACTGTTCCTAGATACTTCATTAAACGTTCTAATACTAGTATAAACTGTTCCTAGATACTTCATTAAACGTGTTAATAATGGTATAAAGTGTTCCTAGATACTTCATTAAACGTTCTAATACTAGTATAAACTGTTTCTAGATACTTCATTAAACGTTCTAATACTAGTATAAACTGTTCCTAGATACTTCATTACTAGTATAAAGTGTTCCTAGATACTTCATTAAACGTTCTAATACTAGTATAAACTGTTCCTAGATACTTCATTAAACGTGTTAATACTAGTATAAACTGTTCCTAGATACTTCATTAAACGTGTTAATAATGGTATAAACTGTTCCTAGATACTTCATTAAACGTTCTAATACTAGTATAAACTGTTCCTAGATACTTCATTAAACGTGTTAATAATGGTATAAAGTGTTCCTAGATACTTCATTAAACGTTCTAATACTAGTATAAACTGTTCCTAGATACTTCATTAAACGTTTTAATAATGGTATAAACTTTTCCTAGATACTTCATTAAACGTTCTAATACTAGTATAAACTGTTCCTAGATACTTCATTAAACGTTTAATAATGGTATAATGTGTTCCTAGATACTTCATTAAACGTTCTAATACAAGTATAAACTGTTTCTAGATACTTCATTAAACGTTCTAATACTAGTATAAAGTGTTCCTAGATAATTCATTAAACGTGTTAATAATGGTATAAACTGTTCCTAGATACTTCATTAAACGTTCTAATACTAGTATAAACTGTTCCTAGATACTTCATTAAACGTGTTAATAATGGTATAAAGTGTTCCTAGATACTTCATTAAACGTTCTAATACTAGTATAAACTGTTCCTAGATACTTCATTACTAGTATAAAGTGTTCCTAGATACTTCATTAAACGTTCTAATACTAGTATAAACTGTTCCTAGATACTTCATTACTAGTATAAAGTGTTCCTAGATACTTCATTAAACGTTCTAATACTAGTATAAACTGTTCCTAGATACTTCATTAAACGTGTTAATAATGGTATAAAGTGTTCCTAGATACTTCAATAAACGTTCTAATACTAGTATAAACTGTTCCTAGATACTTCATTACTAGTATAAAGTGTTCCTAGATACTTCATTAAACGTTCTAATACTAGTATAAACTGTTCCTAGATACTTCATTAAACGTTCTAATACTAGTATAAACTGTTTCTAGATACTTCATTAAACGTTCTAATAGTAGTATAAACTGTTCCTAGATACTTCATTAAACGTGTTAATAATGGTATAAAGTGTTCCTAGATACTTCATTAAACGTTCTAATACTAGTATAAACTGTTCCTAGATACTTCATTAAACGTTCTAATACTAGTATAAACTGTTCCTAGATACTTCATTAAACGTGTTAATAATGGTATAAAGTGTTCCTAGATACTTCATTAAACGTTCTAATACTAGTATAAACTGTTCCTAGATACTTCATTAAACGTTCTAATACTAGTATAAAGTGTTCCTAGATAATTCATTAAACGTGTTAATAATGGTATAAACTGTTCCTAGATACTTCATTAAACGTTCTAATACCAGTATAAAGTGTTCCTAGATACTTCACTAAACGTTCTAATACTAGTATAAACTGTTTCTAGATACTTCATTACTAGTATAAAGTGTTCCTAGATACTTCATTAAACGTAATACTAGTATAAAGTGTTCCTAGATACTTCATTAAACGTATTAATAATGGTATAAAGTGTTCCTAGATACAACATTAAACGTTCTGATACTAGTATAAACTGTTCCTAGATACTTCATTAAACGTGTTAATACTAGTATAAAGTGTTCCTAGATACTTCATTAAACGTATTAATAATGGTATAAAGTGTTCCTAGATACTTCATTAAACGTTCTAATACTAGTATAAACTGTTCCTAGATACTTCATTAAACGTTCTAATACTAGTAAAAACTGTTCCTAGATACTTTATTAAACGTGTTAATAATGGTATAAACTGTTCCTAGATACTTTATTAAACGTGTTAATAATGGTAAAAACTGTTCCTAGATACTTTATTAAACGTGTTAATAATGGTAAAAACTGTTCCTAGATACTTTATTAAACGTGTTAATAATGGTATAAACTGTTCCTAGATACTTCATTAAACGTGTTAATAATGGTATAAAGTGTTCCTAGATACTTCACTAAACGTTCTAATACTAGTATAAACTGTTCCTAGATAATTCATTAAACGTTCTAATACTAGTATAAACTGTTCCTAGATACTTCATTAAACGTTCTAATACTAGTATAAACTGTTTCTAGATACTTCATTAAACGTTCTAATACTAGTATAAAGTGTTCCTAGATACTTCATTAAACGTTCTAATACTAGTATAAACTGTTCCTAGATACTTCATTAAACGTGTTAATAATGGTATAAAGTGTTCCTAGATACTTCATTAAACGTTCTAATACTAGTATAAACTGTTCCTAGATACTTCATTAAACGTTCTAATACTAGTAAAAACTGTTCCTAGATACTTTATTAAACGTGTTAATAATGGTATAAACTGTTCCTAGATACTTTATTAAACGTGTTAATAATGGTAAAAACTGTTCCTAGATACTTTATTAAACGTGTTAATAATGGTATAAACTGTTCCTAGATACTTTATTAAACGTGTTAATAATGGTAAAAACTGTTTCTAGATACTTTATTAAACGTGTTAATAATGGTATAAAGTGTTCCTAGATACTTCATTAAACGTTCTAATACTAGTATAAACTGTTCCTAGATACTTCATTAAACGTGTTAATAATGGTATAAACTGTTCCTAGATACTTCATTAAACGTGTTAATAATGGTATAAACTGTTCCTAGATACTTCATTAAACGTTCTAATACTAGTATAAACTGTTCCTAGATACTTCATTAAACGTTCTAATACTAGTATAAACTGTTCCTAGATACTTCATTAAACGTGTTAATAATGGTATAAAGTGTTCCTAGATACTTCATTAAACGTGTTAATAATGGTATAAACTGTTCCTAGATACTTCATTAAACGTTCTAATACTAGTATAAACTGTTCCTAGATACTTCATTAAACGTGTTAATAATGGTATAAACTGTTCCTAGATACTTCATTAAACGTTCTAATACTAGTATAAACTGTTCCTAGATACTTCATTAAACGTTCTAATAATGGTATAAACTGTTCCTAGATACTTCATTAAACGTTCTAATACTAGTATAAACTGTTCCTAGATACTTCATTAAACGTTCTAATACTAGTATAAACTGTTCCTAGATACTTCATTAAACGTTCTAATAATGGTATAAACTGTTCCTAGATACTTCATTAAACGTTCTAATACTAGTATAAACTGTTCCTAGATACTTCATTAAACGTGTTAATAATGGTATAAACTGTTCCTAGATACTTCATTAAACGTTCTAATACTAGTATAAACTGTTCCTAGATACTTTATTAAACGTGTTAATAATGGTATAAAGTGTTCCTAGATACTTCATTAAACGTTCTAATACTAGTAAAAACTGTTCCTAGATACTTTATTAAACGTGTTAATAATGGTATAAAGTGTTCCTAGATACTTCATTAAACGTTCTAATACTAGTATAAACTGTTCCTAGATACTTCATTAAACGTGTTAATAATGGTATAAAGTGTTCCTAGATAGTTTATTAAACGTGTTAATAATGGTATAAACTGTTCCTAGATACTTCATTAAACGTGTTAATAATGGTATAAACTGTTCCTAGATACTTCATTAAACGTTCTAATACTAGTATAAACTGTTTCTAGATACTTCATTAAACGTTCTAATAATGGTATAAAGTGTTCCTAGATACTTCATTAAACGTTCTAATACTAGTATAAACTGTTCCTAGATACTTCATTAAACGTTCTAATACTAGTATAAACTGTTCCTAGATACTTCATTAAACGTTCTAATAATGGTATAAACTGTTCCTAGATACTTCATTAAACGTTCTAATACTAGTATAAACTGTTCCTAGATACTTCATTAAACGTTCTAATACTAGTAAAAACTGTTCCTAGATACTTCATTAAACGTGTTAATAATGGTATAAAGTGTTCCTAGATACTTCATTAAACGTTCTAATACTAGTATAAACTGTTCCTAGATACTTCATTAAACGTTCTAATAATGGTATAAAGTGTTCCTAGATACTTCATTAAACGTTCTAATACTAGTATAAACTGTTCCTAGATACTTCATTAAACGTTCTAATACTAGTATAAACTGTTCCTAGATACTTCATTAAACGTTCTAATAATGGTATAAACTGTTCCTAGATACTTCATTAAACGTTCTAATACTAGTATAAACTGTTCCTAGATACTTCATTAAACGTTCTAATACTAGTAAAACTGTTCCTAGATACTTCATTAAACGTGTTAATAATGGTATAAAGTGTTCCTAGATACTTCATTAAACGTTCTAATACTAGTATAAACTGTTCCTAGATACTTCATTAAACGTTCTAATAATGGTATAAACTGTTCCTAGATACTTCATTAAACGTTCTAATACTAGTATAAACTGTTCCTAGATACTTCATTAAACGTTCTAATACTAGTATAAACTGTTCCTAGATACTTCATTAAACGTTCTAATAATGGTATAAACTGTTCCTAGATACTTCATTAAACGTTCTAATACTAGTATAAACTGTTCCTAGATACTTCATTAAACGTTCTAATACTAGTATAAACTGTTCCTAGATACTTCATTAAACGTGTTAATAATGGTATAAAGTGTTCCTAGATACTTCATTAAACGTTCTAATACTAGTATAAACTGTTCCTAGATACTTCATTAAACGTTCTAATAATGGTATAAAGTGTTCCTAGATACTTCATTAAACGTTCTAATACTAGTATAAACTGTTCCTAGATACTTCATTAAACGTTCTAATACTAGTATAAACTGTTCCTAGATACTTCATTAAACGTTCTAATAATGGTATAAACTGTTCCTAGATACTTCATTAAACGTTCTAATACTAGTATAAACTGTTCCTAGATACTTCATTAAACGTTCTAATACTAGTATAAAGTGTTCCTAGATACTTCATTAAACGTGTTAATAATGGTATAAAGTGTTCCTAGATACTTCATTAAACGTTCTAATACTAGTATAAACTGTTCCTAGATACTTCATTAAACGTATTAATAATGGTATAAAGTGTTCCTAGATACTTCATTAAACGTTCTAATACTAGTATAAACTGTTCCTAGATACTTCATTAAACGTGTTAATAATGGTATAAACTGTTCCTAGATACTTCATTAAACGTGTTAATACTAGTATAAACTGTTCCCAGATACTTCATTAAACGTTCTAATACTAGTATAAAGTGTTCCTAGATAATTCATTAAACGTGTTAATAATGGTATAAACTGTTCCTAGATACTTCATTAAACGTTCTAATACTAGTATAAACTGTTCCTAGATACTTCATTAAACGTTCTAATACTAGTATAAAGTGTTCCTAGATAATTCATTAAACGTGTTAATAATGGTATAAACTGTTCCTAGATACTTCAATAAACGTTCTAATACTAGTATAAACTGTTCCTAGATACTTCATTAAACGTTCTAATACTAGTATAAACTGTTCCCAGATACTTCATTAAACGTTCTAATACTAGTATAAACTGTTCCTAGATACTTCATTAAACGTGTTAATAATGGTATAAACTTTTCCTAGATACTTCATTAAACGTGTTAATAATGGTATAAACTGTTCCTAGATACTTCATTAAACGTTCTAATAATGGTATAAACTGTTCCTAGATACTTTATTAAACGTTCTAATACAAGTATAAACTGTTTCTAGATACTTCATTAAACGTTCTAATACTAGTATAAAGTGTTCCTAGATAATTCATTAAACGTGTTAATAATGGTATAAAGTGTTCCCAGATACTTCATTAAACGTTCTGATACTAGTATAAACTGTTCCTAGATACTTCATTAAACGTGTTAATAATGGTATAAAGTGTTCCTAGATACTTCATTAAACGTTCTAATACTAGTATAAACTGTTCCTAGATACTTCATTAAACGTGTTAATAATGGTATAAAGTGTTCCTAGATACTTCATTAAACGTTCTAATACTAGTATAAACTGTTCCTAGATACTTCATTAAACGTTTAATAATGGTATAAAGTGTTCCTAGATACTTCATTAAACGTTCTAATACTAGTATAAACTGTTCCTAGATACTTTATGAAACGTATTAATAATGGTATAAAGTGTTCCTAGATACTTCATTAAACGTTCTAATACTAGTATAAACTGTTCCTAGATACTTCATTAAACGTGTTAATAATGGTATAAACTGTTCCTAGATACTTAATTAAACGTGTTAATACTAGTATAAACTGTTCCTAGATACTTCATTAAACGTTCTAATACTAGTATAAAGTGTTCCTAGATACTTCATTAAACGTTCTAATAATGGTATAAACTGTTCCTAGATACTTCATTAAACGTTCTAATACTAGTATAAACTGTTCCCAGATACTTCATTAAACGTTCTAATACTAGTATAAAGTGTTCCTAGATAATTCATTAAACGTGTTAATAATGGTATAAACTGTTCCTAGATACTTCATTAAACGTTCTAATACTAGTATAAACTGTTCCTAGATACTTCATTAAACGTTCTAATACTAGTATAAACTGTTCCCAGATACTTCATTAAACGTTCAAATACTAGTATAAACTGTTCCTAGATACTTCATTAAACGTGTTATAATGGTATAAACTTTTCCTAGATATTTCATTAAACGTGTTAATAATGGTATAAACTGTTCCTAGATACTTCATTAAACGTTCTAATAATGGTATAAACTGTTCCTAGATACTTTATTAAACGTTCTAATACAAGTATAAACTGTTCCTAGATACTTCATTAAACGTTCTAATACTAGTATAAAGTGTTCCTAGATAATTCATTAAACGTGTTAATAATGGTATAAACTTTTCCTAGATACTTCATTAAACGTGTTAATAATGGTATAAACTGTTCCTAGATACTTCATTAAACGTTCTAATACTAGTATAAACTGTTCTAGATACTTCATTAAACGTGTTAATAATGGTATAAAGTGTTCCTAGATACTTCATTAAACGTTCTAATACTAGTATAAACTGTTCCTAGATACTTCACTAAACGTTCTAATACTAGTATAAACTGTTTCTAGATACTTCATTACTAGTATAAAGTGTTCCTAGATACTTCATTAAACGTTCTAATAGTAGTATAAACTGTTCCTAGATACTTCATTAAACGTTCTAATACTAGTATAAACTGTTCCTAGATACTTCATTAAACGTGTTAATAATGGTATAAAGTGTTCCTAGATACTTCATTAAACGTTCTAATACTAGTATAAACTGTTCCTAGATACTTCATTAAACGTGTTAATAATGGTATAAACTGTTCCTAGATACTTCATTAAACGTTCTAATACTAGTATAAACTGTTCCTAGATACTTCATTAAACGTTCTAATACTGGTATAAACTGTTCCTAGATACTTCATTAAACGTTCTAATAATGGTATAAAGTGTTCCTAGATACTTCATTAAACGTTCTAATACTAGTATAAACTGTTCCTAGATACTTCATTAAACGTGTTAATACTAGTATAAAGTGTTCCTAGATACTTCATTAAACGTATTAATAATGGTATAAAGTGTTCCTAGATACTTCATTAAACGTTCTAATACTAGTATAAACTGTTCCTAGATACTTCATTAAACGTTCTAATACTAGTAAAACTGTTCCTAGATACTTTATTAAACGTGTTAATAATGGTATAAACTGTTCCTAGATACTTTATTAAACGTGTTAATAATGGTAAAAAACTGTTCCTAGATACTTTATTAAACGTGTTAAACTAATGGTATTAAACTGTTTCCTAGATACTTTATTAAACGTGTTAATAATGGTATAAACTGTTCCTAGATACTTCATTAAACGTGTTAATAATGGTATAAAGTGTTCCTAGATACTTCATTAAACGTTCTAATACTAGTATAAACTGTTCCTAGATACTTCATTAAACGTTCTAATACTAGTATAAACTGTTCCTAGATACTTCATTAAACGTTCTAATACTAGTATAAACTGTTCCTAGATACTTCATTAAACGTTCTAATACTAGTATAAAGTGTTCCTAGATACTTCATTAAACGTTCTAATACTAGTATAAACTGTTCCTAGATACTTCATTAAACGTGTTAATAATGGTATAAAAGTGTTCCTAGATACTTCATTAAACGTTCTAATACTAGTATAAACTGTTCCTAGATACTTCATTAAACGTTCTAATACTAGTATAAACTGTTCCTAGATACTTTATTAAACGTGTTAATAATGGTATAAACTGTTCCTAGATACTTCATTAAACGTGTTAATAATGGTATAAACTGTTCCTAGATACTTCATTAAACGTGTTAATAATGGTATAAACTGTTCCTAGATACTTCATTAAACGTGTTAATACTGGTATAAACTGTTCCTAGATACTTCATTAAACGTGTTAATAATGTTAATAAGTGTTCCTAGATACTTCATTAAACGTAATACTAGTATGTTCCTAGATACTTCATTAAACGTTCTAATAATGGTATAAACTGTTCCTAGATACTTCATTAAACGTTCTAATACTAGGTATAAACTGTTCCTAGATACTTCATTAAACGTTAATACGGTATAAAGTGTTCCTAGATACTTCATTAAACGTGTTAATAATGGTATAAAGTGTTCCTAGATACTTCATTAAACGTTCTAATACTAGTATAAACTGTTCCTAGATAC